>NW_025942948.1:0-26560 GCF_000764305.2 Hyalella azteca | reverse complement strand
CATTTGTCTAGTCTATTGACGAACTGGTATCAACTCAGGCGATCGCGAGTAATTATCCTCGAGTTAATCTATCTTAAATCAACTTTCACTTATCATTATTTGACCAAAAGATTATATTATGATTCTATTTTGTTGTAATATACTATGTTGTCTATATCTTTGCATATAGACGAATTTAGTAGCCCATTTCTTGTACATTGTAAACGAAGTGTTGAGGTAAGCTCATTTTGGCTGAGTTACCTCCTCGTTGTGTGTGCTCGGAAGTTGTGTGTGCTCAGTGTTGCTGGGTTGGGGTGACACGGTTTTGACTCGAATCAGGCAGAGCTAAATTTGGGCTTCCAAGAATAAACTCCACCGCAGTTCCGGGCATAACTCTTAATGAGTTCCTCTAACAGACTAATAACGGCGTAGGTGGAGTTCTTGGATAGTTCCAGGTTATGGCTGCGTTGGGCAGTTAACAGCTGTTCAATTCGCACCCTCGAGGTAGAGGCTAATAACCTCTGCGCTCGAGTTGATTGTCAGTGGCTTGTTGGTGGCTAGTACCCTCCAATAGTTGTGCTTTTGAGGCGTAACTGCCACCCCGTTCCTGTGTGGTTATTAGCATCTCGGTCCGGTTAGTTCCCATGCCATTTGCTGTTCATCTCCGTGTTCTTGGCAGTGTATTAGGGCTAGGACCCCTAGTCTCTGCGGTTCGTAGTTGGCATCTCAGTGCGGTTAGTTCCCGTACCATTTGCTGTATGTTTTGCTGATTTGGCAGTGTATTAGGGCTAGAACCCCTAGTCTCTGCGGTTTGTTGTCGGCATCTCGGTGCGGTTAGTTCTCGTACCATTTGCTATCCTTTTGTGATTTCGCGGTGTATTAGGGCTAGAACCCCTAGTCTCTGCGGCTGGTCTTGGCATCTTGGTGCGGTTAGTTCCCGTGCCATTTGCTATCCATTTTGTTATTCGCAGCTGTGTATTAGGGCTCATACTGTGTGGGTTTTTTGGCTGTTTGTACCCCTGTAATGTCAAGCCTTTTTCCGCAAACTTTTGGATTAAGACGAATAATAAATTTTGCACCTCGTATGCAGAAACTTGTATTTGTCTGAAGATTACCAGTATACTACAAAAAGTTCATTGTGTTCATTACTCCTTTCTACAATGCAAGGGAATTTAGAGCCAGAACAAAGAGCGACTCTTTAGCCCTTGCGTTTCGGAGCAGTATGAAAGTCTACACTAAGTCGGCACGCTACCCTTTAAATATTTCAACTTTGCGGCGGTGTTTCCGGTTACACATGTTAGGCTATAAATATCCTATATATAGTAGCACTATCCTATATATAATATTGGTTTGAATCTTAAGTAGGTAGGTAATTAATAATAATGATTATTAACTAATTAAGGAATTAATAATTAACTGATTTAAAAAAAAACTAGTTTATCACTAGTCCACTATCCCCATAAATCCAACAAAATCATCCATAAATTCAGCTGATTCCACCCTTTTCTGTTGCCCATTCTTAATTTCTCCCATAAAAAATGTGAAAAACTTCTTAATTTCACTTGCAATTTTCAAAAATCACCTATAAAACTATTGTTTTTACCTCCAATTTAAATCAAATTGTGCCCAATGTTCAAATTTTGTTAATTATTTTGGCCATGATTGTTAATTAACTACCTAATTATGAAATCTTGTGGCTCCTAAATGAAATAGTTTCAATAACTTTAGAATGTCATGGCTTGATTATGCAGTTTATTTAACAATTAGAAGATGATTCTACTGTGGAAAACATCTTCATTTTGAGCCTCAATTAGAGCTTTCATTCTATTTCCAGGCAATAATACTCAAGCTAAATGAATTACCTACCTCTAACTTTTAAGATAATTTTTAAAAAAATAGCACAATCAAGATATAAATCTAATTGTTTAAAAATAACATAATTGAGCCACAAGATTTCAAATTTATTGATAGTTTGTCTTTTTGAAGCCTTGAGATTTAAGTAACAAGTAGGAAAACTCGAATCCCAACAGTCAATACCTACATGATTAATCTACAGTCAATGCTGATAATGTCGCCCCAGCACTTGAGTTGCTAGCAATCAATAGAAACAATCTATTTTCTGAACAAAACTGTACCACGTCTCTCTAGTGCAATCAAATTTGTAAGAAATGTGGTTATGATACTGAAAAAATTGTAGTTCTGACAAAGATCAAGCATTTTTTAAATGATAAGTGGCAGGGTAAATACAGCTTCTGCTAAGCAGTGGTCTATATATTGACAGTAGCAAAAATCTTGCAGCTACCAGAATAACAGAAAAGCTCTACTTTAAATGACTAATAAGTTGCTACTTAGAAGATACTGCACTTACTTTGCTGTTTGTCAGCTGGGTCAGGATCTGGAATAATTGACAGAATTTTCCATAACTGTTGAAAAAATATTGCCTTGTGAGAAATTTGTGAAGTGTCGCAGAATAGCGTTCTTCTTTTTTTAGCACTATTTGCAAATGCTAATCATAGGTAGATTCTGCAACATGGGTACCGTCAAGTGGGGTGACTTTGGCCACCGGGGGTGACTTCGGCCACACCTACAACAGAAACAAATTGGCAGCAAAACTAAATAATAAACATTGGCCGGTCACCCTGGTGGCCAAAGTCACCCCAGTCACTTTGGCCAATGTTTATTATTTTGTTTTGCTGCCATTTGTTTCTGTTGTAGGGTGTGACCAAAGGCACAACACTTGACAACACATTCTGAGACAGTATTTGTGCCACATTTTGTTGCACAATATGCCAGAAATGTTGCGCTATTGTTGAAAGTATGAGTAAAGTTTTGAGTGAACAATTCCATGACACGGTTTGTTTATTATATATAAACCATAATATATATTATGTATGTTGAATTAGTGCAATTCATCTGCTTTTAAAATTGACATTTTGTAGTTTCATTTATTCTAGAGCTGAAAACAATTCTATAATCAAAAGAAGATTATTCATATTTTCTGGATTTTGTATTACATGTGAAAAATATTAAAAAACTATAATGACTTGTTTTATTGACCCATGTTATTTTTAACAACGAAACCCATACCATGCGCTTAAAACCTGTCATCCGATTATTTTGATACTATTTTATACATTATAAATATCTATTTAACTCCTTAAGAAATTTTTATTGCTCACTTTTTCCACAATTAAATTGAATCAATTTCATTATGCTATTCCAGAGTTGCTACTCTGGAGCACAGAAGACGCACATGATTGGCAATCACTGAATCATCAGACAGCAAACAATGAACATAATGTCCAGAAAAAAGCGTTACAGGTTTCAAGTAGAATTTTGTGTCCTGGAACTTGAGCATGTGCCTCTGGTCAATCAACTTGTTTACACCAAAGTCCGACTATTGGATGGAGGAGCATTTGTCAAGCAGTCTGAGAAGTAAGTCTTTGCATTTTCATCTGTTGCTACAAATAAATTGAGGTGTTTGAAATTTATGTATCTGGGTCATTAGAGATTTTTCTCTAGTCTTCATGCTTAATAAAATGTCTTTTACCTGACACTCATAACATAAATGTATACCTGTAGAAAATTTGCAATAAAACTTAATTAGTTTTGTGACAGTTTTGTACAGCTAGACACAAGGAAAAGTTCTAAAACAATGCTAACTGACTTTTTTGATAGGTCAGTTTTTGCTAGGTAGTTCCACTGACATCAGTGACTTGTTGATCCACCTGAACCATTTGATTGCATTTACCAGTATATGTATTGCATGTTTCAGTTAGTAAGGCAAAACATCATAGATTGTAGCTGTTGTGTGCAGCCATGAGATGATACGCTGCATGTTTAGACTTCTACATTGTTTTCATTCTAGTGACAAGGGCCCTGAAAAAAATCATACATACTAGTTATACTTTTCATGCTGACCTTGAAAAAGAATTCTAAGTTATACCTGTGTTACATTGCCTGCCAAAAGTAATTGTGAAAACTTGATGGATCTGATTTCATACATTATTCACTGAGATGCTGTTATTTAACACATTGACTCTGATTGCTTCATCTTGTACTATTATTTCCGGTTTTGTACTGTTTTTAAACAGGGTTGGCAGATGGTCATTTTTTCCGGACAAATTCCGTGATTTAGTTTTTCTCAATTGCGTTGGCTGGCTGAAATTTATGATAGAGGTACTTCCTAATTGAATTTTTAAATACTGCAAAAAGAAAATAAATGGAATTTTTATAGCGAAACCTACAGATAAACTTCTATATATTGAGTTATTGGCCGTTTTTGGCCTTTTTTTGTTCTTGGATTTGGCCGATTTTAGGCAACCTGAATTATGTCCCACTATGTCCTGGAGAAATACATTTTGTGGTACGCATATGTACCACTTCGGAGTCAACGTGTTAATATTAATATGTAATAATATTCAATATTTATAGTTTATTATTTTTTGTGCTACAGGAGTTACGTGGAGGCAAATCATATGAAAAGCTTGGATTTGCTGATATAAATTTGGCTGAATTTGCTGGTTCTGGAGGAGATCATCGTTATCTCCTGCAGGCATACGACACCAAACACAGGCTTCTCAACTCCACTCTCACAGTCTCAGTCCATATGACTATCCTCTGTGGCGATCCTTGCTTCAAGGCGTAAGTATTTTCACTATCAGAAACTAGAGGAGCTTTGTCCAAATAGCAATGTACGTTTTTGCCCCTGTGTGGGTCACCCTGATCCAGTTTGGCTTGGCAAAATGGCATACCTATCAGTTCTATGTCCATCCTTGGCCTGTGCTTTGGGTAAAGTGTGTTGCTCTTTGAACAATATGGCACATTCATTGTCTGAGGATACACACTGAAGTGTTGATTTTCCCATTTAGGATACTTCCAGAGGTAAATTACAGTGCATTCTATGCTAATATTGTCACTGTACATTCATTGTAAATGATTGAATGTATTAGTGTTTACTTTCTGTTGTGTAAATGGCTTCTCAATTTTTAATGTCATTTTATCATGCTATATAATAATAATATTGCTTATTTACAATATATAATATTGTTTTTTATTTTGCACAGGAAAGAGAGAAGCGGGATTACAAGCTCTGGTAGCAGTGGCACTGTAGGGGCCTCCAGTAACATAGGCGTAGAAACGAGCCTTCTCAGCAAAGATGATTCTTTGAACTTCTGGCCGGTGCCTGCAGTACCTGACGTTCCTCCTGCTGCTCAAGGCTCTCATGCTTCTCTCACATCATCAGGCTATAATTCTTTAAATAAGAAGTCTAAAGGTAAACTAATATTAACCTACCGGTATGTTTGGTGAGCAAAGGTGCCAAGACTGTTATCATGATGTTGAATATAATAGTAAAAGCTTAATTTCTGATTCATAGGTTTTTCTTGAAGAAAGCTCAATTTTATATTTTTCTTACTTATTCTTTGGGCCTACTTTCATACATTAAACAAGAAATAATCTTTTGATGATTCTACATTCTAAACTTCATACATCAATAAAGATATATAATTATGTATTGTTTTATCTGAATGAACAGATGAGAGTGAGAACCCCTCCTCAATCGCAGTCGTTAGTGCCGTGGATCAGGTCGGTCACACCCGCAACTCCTCCAACACAAGCCACCAGTCGCAGGCCTCAGGCTATGCATCAGAAAATAGCGGCCACAACAGGTTTCTTAAGCTTTTGGGTTATAAAAATATTCTATTCTGATGTATTTTAATGCTGCTAAATATTTTAGTTGTGAACATACTCTCAGTCATGTTTAATCATCACGTTTGGTATTCTTTGTCAAAAGAGTATGTTTTTCAATGAATCCTTTAATATTTACCTTCACAAATTTGAAATTAGTTTTTTTTTACAATTTCCGTTAAATGTGTTCTATTTTTTGCAGGAGTAATAGCCTGGGGTCACCGGAATGCGTGAGCGAAGCACTGCCCCACCTATCAGCATCAGGGCGCCTCATCAAAGCTTCAACTGGTGACATCACCAAAGAAAGTCGTGTGGAAGCCACCCGCGTCGACGCTGACGACATCATCAACCAGATATTTCAAAAATCTATACCTGAGCAGCAGCTCTGTGAGAGCAACAATGACTCACAAGATGGTGAGCAGATCAATGATTGCTTTGATTCGTTGGCATGTGCAACTTTTCATCAAAACTATTTGTTTTGTTTTGTTACCATTTCTCCATCCTATGACATGAAATTGTCTATTAGAAAGAACTTTTACATACATTCCAACACGACTATTTCTATTCAAATTTGCAATTTCCTGTGGATTTAGTAAAGATGTTTACTTGTTTTCAGAGCCTGGCCTGCAGTTGTATCTTGGCGTAGACGGGAAGCCCACGGTTGACAGCCGAGGCCGAGCCAACAGCGCTGTCTTCCAGCCTGTGGTTGTGCACAAGAGATAGTAAAGGCTTGCTTTAGGAAGCTTCCTATGGCCAAATCTGCGAAGGTAGAATAAGAAAATGTTTCCTGAAGTTCGAGACGAGCCGTACTGTTTTGGAATGTAGTGATGGCAAGTGGGGCTTGAAAGAAAGTTGAATTTCAATTCTTCAATGTATTGATATCAAACGTCAGGAGCCAGTAGGAGGTTTGTAGTCCCCTCCATTTGCTCAAAGTGGCGCGATTATGAAATTTTTTAGAAGCACTTCTCTTGGGAATTTCTCTTGCCATGCTTCTGTTCTTGGCTAGACCACAATATCGTCAGTAAAAAAATTTCTAGATGTCATGACTATTAGTTCTATTTTCTGTTGATGCTAAATAATACCTGTTGGAGAGAAGTATTGTTAATTTTAGGGTAAATTAAAACCGGTTAAATCACTCCTTTTGTGGGATTTATGCTTCTGTTCTGTGAATTATTAACTTTATTTTTTTTTTCACTCAAATAACTAAGTGGTTCCAATGTGTCTAGTCTGTGTTCTATTGTTAGTTTCATCAAGTTTGATGCTGATTGGTTAGTGCGCCGCTGTGAACAAGACGATGTTAACACAAGCATTCAAGGCACCAGTGGTGCAAACACCGTAAACCAACACTCAGTCTAGAAAAATATTTCAGGAAGAAATGGGTTAGCAATTAGACTTTCAGTTGAGCTAGTCTATAAAGCAATGCATGTGCCTTGTGCTTTTAGGCCGAGTTTTAGGTTCGCTATTTTAAGTGAATAAATTTGCATCTGAAAGCTAGCACGACTCGCGCGCTAGTATTTTTTGGGGCCAAAAAGATGTTCATTGACATCTTTCTGTTTAAGGTGTAGGGTATCTTTCCCTTCAGTAGGGACTACTGACGCGTGTCTGGGTTTGCCTAAAGTCCTGTGGAATTTCTCGTTCCTAGGGGGAATGTTCTTGCATATCACTGCTGAGCTCGCTGTGTCTGACTGCGGGTCTCAGTTGTGGGGTTAAGTTATTATGTAGGTAGGATTTCCCTTCTCTGTCTCTCTCGTGCGGGCGGCCGACGTCCCGTGTAAGCAACCTCTTGTTCGAGTGTCTTCGTTTCTGTTACTTTTCACCTGTCACTTCGTCTCTTTGAGATGCTAACGCTGCTTTTTTTAAGCCAGCTTCAGCGGGCTGGACAACTGAGACCTCCCGTCCCGTGTGGGTGATGTTTAATTTGAAATTTTGAATAATTGAGACCTTCCGACTTTCTAGCGATGTTATCTTTTAATCTCCGGTGCGTAGTAGCTTGATAACTGAAGTGCTACCAAGCCCTTCTACTACTATTACTACGGTATATTTTGAGATTAGGATATTAAAATTTCAAATTATATCCCGTTTTTTTTTACAATTTCCGTTAAATGTGTTCTATTTTTTGCAGGAGTAATAGCCTGGGGTCACCGGTATGCGTGAGCGAAGCACTGCCCCACCTATCAGCATCAGGGCGCCTCATCAAAGCTTCAACTGGTGACATCACCAAAGAAAGTCGTGTGGAAGCCACCCGCGTCGACGCTGACGACATCATCAACCAGATATTTCAAAAATCTATACCTGAGCAGCAGCTCTGTGAGAGCAACAATGACTCACAAGATGGTGAGCAGATCAATGATTGCTGGATTTTCGTTGGCACGTGCAACTTTTCATCAAAACTATTTGTTTTGTTTTGTTACCATTTCTCCATCCTATGACATGAAATTGTCTATTAGAAAGAACTTTTACATACATTCCAACACGACTATTTCTATTCAAATTTGCAATTTCCTGTGGATTTAGTAAAGATGTTTACTTGTTTTCAGAGCCTGGCCTGCAGTTGTATCTTGGCGTAGACGGGAAGCCCACGGTTGACAGCCGAGGCCGAGCCAACAGCGCTGTCTTCCAGCCTGTGGTTGTGCACAAGAGATAGTAAAGGCTTGCTTTAGGAAGCTTCCTATGGCCAAATCTGCGAAGGTAGAATAATAAAATGTTTCCTGAAGTGCGAGACGAGCCGTACTGTTGTGGAATGTAGTGATGGCAAGTGGGGCTTGAAAGAAAGTTGAATTTCAATTCTTCAATGTATTGATATCAAACGTCAGGAGCCAGTAGGAGGTTTGTAGTCCCCTCCATTTGCTCAAAGTGGCGCGATTATGAAATTTTTTAGAAGCACTTCTCTTGGGAATTTCTCTTGCCATGCTTCTGTTCTTGGCTAGACCACAATATCGTCAGTAAAAAAATTTCTAGATGTCATGACTATTAGTTCTATTTTCTGTTGATGCTAAATACCTGTTGGAGAGAAATATTGTTAATTTTAGGGTAAATTAAAACCGGTTAAATCACTCCTTTTGTGGGATTTATGCTTCTGTTCTGTGAATTGTTAACTTTCTTTTTTTCACTCAAATAACTAAGTGGTTCCAATGTGTCTAGTCTGTGTTCTATTGTTAGTTTCATCAAGTTTGATGCTGATTGGTTAGTGCGCCGCTGTGAACAAGACGATGTTAACACAAGCATTCAAGGCACCAGTGGTGCAAACACCGTAAACCAACACTCAGTCTAGAAAAATATTTCAGGAAGAAATGGGTTAGCAATTAGACTTTCAGTTGAGCTAGTCTATAAAGCAATGCATGTGCCTTGTGCTTTTAGGCCGAGTTTTAGGTTCGCTATTTTAAGTGAATAAATTTGCATCTGAAAGCTAGCACGACTCGCGCGCTAGTATTTTTTGGGGCCAAAAAGATGTTCATTGACATCTTTCTGTTTAAGGTGTAGGGTATCTTTCCCTTCAGTAGGGACTACTGACGCGTGTCTGGGTTTGCCTAAAGTCCTGTGGAATTTCTCGTTCCTAGGGGGAATGTTCTTGCATATCACTGCTGAGCTCGCTGTGTCTGACTGCGGGTCTCAGTTGTGGGGTTAAGTTATTATGTAGGTAGGATTTCCCTTCTCTGTCTCTCTCGTGCGGGCGGCCGACGTCCCGTGTAAGCAACCTCTTGTTCGAGTGTCTTCGTTTCTGTTACTTTTCACCTGTCACTTCGTCTCTTTGAGATGCTAACGCTGCTTTTTTTAAGCCAGCTTCAGCGGGCTGGACAACTGAGACCTCCCGTCCCGTGTGGGTGATGTTTAATTTGAAATTTTGAATAATTGAGACCTTCCGACTTTCTAGCGATGTTATCTTTTAATCTCCGGTGCGTAGTAGCTTGATAACTGAAGTGCTACCAAGCCCTTCTACTACTATTACTGCGGTATATTTTGAGATTAGGATATTAAAATTTCAAATTATATCCCGTTTGGGTTGGGTCCTTGGTCCCAATCTATCTGTAAAAGATAACTCAGTAATCTAATCTTCCAATCCTGTGTTTGCTGCCTAATGAGCTTTCGTCTCGAAATCATAATGTTCTCTTTCGTATCCATCCAGCCGAGGTTTCTGGTGTTCCTATGCTCAAAGATTTTTGCGTCATGAGTTTTTATACTTGATTCATTTACTATGTAATTTAAGCTCAAAATTTAGTAAGTGAAGTGCTTAGGAAATGAACTTAAATTTTAGCTCTAATTTTCATGAATGCTAGTAAGCAAGTTAATATTTTCTGAAAATTCTGTCTCTCTTTTTTTAGCAGTTGCTCAAAATGAAACGCGTCTTAGAAGTTGTCAAGTGTAAAGCTACAACCAAGTTTACGTCCTGTATTAATTAATTGCCTAAACAATGCAAATCGTGTGAAGCAAAAATTCTTATTCAAGTGTGTTCAAAATTTTTCTCATCTACTAATGATGTATCGAAAAGAACAACTAGTTTGAAATCGCCCATTGATGGTTAAAATTTCTCCATAATTTTCCATACTTAATTTATTTTCTTATTGAAAATAACATATACTCGTTGCCTTCATTAAAAATTTTTAATTAGGTAAAAGTTTTCCATTCTTTTGTCATGAGGAGTAGAATTTATACGACTGGAGTTCTCTGAAAAGCTACCAAAGATTTGAAGTTAGATACTTTGTTAAATTATGGACGAGTTTATACGAATATTAGTTAACTTTAATAACTTATCATGCTAGTGAATTATAAATTGTCTCCGACTGATTGATGAAAAAAGATGTAAGTTTTTGTTTATCTTTAATATCGAAAAGTTTGATTTATATTGCTATTTATTTTGTTCACTAAATGGATATTGATGCTCATTGATTAATAATTTAAATTACAAATTTACTCGCCTTCTAATTCTGATCATTGTCTGAGAAAAATTTATTTGCTACAGTCTTCACCTTTTTTTCTGAGCCAAACAAACAACCACTGCCATCATTTATTTCTTGGCGTTAATGCCCATTATCCTTTGAAGACATATCGAGGATTTTACGGTAATATCTCTCTTATTTGTTGTATGTATTTGAACGCCTTCTCAAAGTCTTTGTTTGTATCTTTTTACTCCTGTATTTCATTGAATGCCTGTTGATTATTTGTATGGACCTGACTGGCCGTTATACGCCTATGAGTGCCTGGTTTCAGTAGGCGTTGATCTCTTAGCGATCAACTTTTAATCCGCAAACTTCCATCCATTCTTGTGGCGCCGAACAATGCTATGTTTTAGTATAAGTAATTCTTTTTAACTAATGTTTTATCCTGATAATGCCCTCGTCGGAGCTGTGTCCTACTGCACACCATCGAGCATTTATAACTATATTTTACTCCTGGAAGGTTTTAACTCGAACGAGCTTTTAAAGTGTAGACTTGGTCCGCCACTCGTCCATCATCCCGTATGCCTGACCATCATCAAACACATCATTCAATATTATCATCTACGCACGTTTTGAACCAATTACCATAAATTCGAAGGATTAATAATTTATTTTTACTGCTGATTATCAGTGCTGTCTCCTCTCCCTGCCGTCTGACGAAAGGGGCTTTACCCCCCCCCCCCAGAATAAATAAGATGTTACTGCGTTGCTGGACTAAAGCAGCGGCTAGACTACGTTAATTTTTCAACAGTTTACCAGAAATTCACGTCTAATATATGTATATATGTTTAAAACATATTTCACAGTCCTCCCACCCAAAGTCCGAGAAATGTATATGTAGTCGTTCTGATTCGTTGAACTGTAGGTAGTTACAGGTAGAAGTTCATATTATTTATTATTGTTACCATTAGCGCTGTAGAACTGTTTGCATGCGCTCATTATAACTATCGCTTTATGGATGATCTTGCAGAAAATAATCAACGATTAATCAGTCATCGGACCGAGCAACTTTGCCGTTCATCTTCAAAATCACGCGTTCTCCTCTTCTTTTAATGTCAAATGATTGCCTGAATCGCAAGTTATAACTTGGAAATAAACAGCGCTATTATCAAATTATTTAATTGTCTTACTTCTATTCTAGCTCCTTATGAACTGAACGAGGTTTCTCCGGAGCTCCCTTAAGAAATGTGTGCAAGGCATTCATGTATGGTCTTCTCAACGCTTATTCTTGCACAAATTTCCATCTCATTTGGAATTATACTTTTGAAACTTGCAATAAGTACAGCTTTATTTTCTCTTTGAAGGAACGTTCCTAGGATATCATCCTCAGAATAGAATCAGTAAATATTTCACCACGTGTTACAGGTTTGAAAATAATTCTGTATTTCCCAGGGATCATAAGCTAGATATGATCGAATGATCGTGGCAGAAATAAACGTTATTTACCGTATTAGCACAATCGAATTTACAACATTGCCGGAATTATGTTTTTTTAGCGTTTAATTAAACTGAATTTTGACAATGTTTCAAAAGCTCTCGTGTGGAAACTCCGTTACCTATTCGTAACGATGTGAAGTTCTGTGTGGTTTCTCTGTTCTCTATTTATGAAGTATAACGTGTACTTTTCTCGTCTCACCATCTGCGTGTACGTTGAATGTTAAATGCTCTCGTTGTGTGGCGTTTACTTCGTAACGTGTGTTGAGACGTACATTCAATGTGTCGAGGAATCGTATCACATTTTCGTGTTTGTCCTTAGGCTTCATGTGTTCTAGCTCCTCGAAAAAATTCATAGCTGCCCCAGCTTCTGATAATTGGGAACTGAGGCGGCTCTAAATTTTGTTAGTGTCCGTCCTTTCATTTGTTGCGTGGCTGTTTAGAAATCGCATCAAGTGTTCGCCCCCGTGTAGAGGCGTTGTGCGTTCTAGCTCCTCTCCAAACAAAATTGGGAGCCGCTCTGGTTTCCAAATCATGGAAGCTGGGACGACTCCACTTTTTTTTCGAGCTGGAGGGTTCGCCGCACCTTATGTTTAGTCCCTGAAATGTTGATTTGTTACACTCATGTCAATCTGTGAGGCTTTGCACGAGCACAAATCTTTCAATTGCAGCGAAAAACCGTTAGGCTACACAAAAATTTCGAAGAATAAATGTTTGTAGGGTACTTGAAGAGCAAGCTAAAAAATGTATTTACTGGTAAGTTTATTTGATGTGGCCTTATTAGGGTGTGTTTCCCGTTGAAATTTAATATCGGTGGATGAATGCTAGACTATTGTATTCGTATCAGTTTTCTCTGTTAATTGTTAAAAGAAAACGCGATTTATTTTGTGACCTGCTTTTGCGCTATAGTTGCGCACTCTATTCCCGCCATTCCTTACGTGCAGTATTGCGTTGTCTTGTTATAGTTTCTTATTATAATTTAATAGCCGGGAACCATTTGTTTGTTGACTAGTAACTCTCGTTTCTAGCTGAGGGTAACTACCAGGCCTTGAGGTATGAATAGCATTGGATTATACCTATCATTTGGATAGGAATTTCATTGGATTACCTATCTTTTCGTTACGAATATGATTGAATTTCCACAGCTTTAGATACGAATAGCGCTGATGACGTATAATGTATCTATAAATGAATGAAATTGAAATTTGTACTCCTATTAATGGCAGCATGTATAGTTTATAGCTGCGTGTATGGTTCAAACAAAGCTTCTTTATCTAACGTGCCTCGTGTCGGTAGTCTGGACGGAGGCCATGCTGCCCAGACGCTCCAACAATGACATTATTATCATTATAAATTATCTCATTATCAATATAAATTTATTCAAAATCTTTTCTTTCTATAAATTGTAGTTGCAAGACACACTTTATTATCACGTTACGACGCGTCGAATGAACATGATTCATTCTTGAGTCGAATGATGATTTTGCAAAACATGAAAAGTAAAGATTTGGAATTACTAGAAGTTGAAACATCGTGTGTTATGGATGTAACAATAGAGCAATACTAAGTTATTTAGTATCGACGTAAACAAAAGCAATTCGTGAACCTAAATTCGTAGCATTTTAGGTAATCGGCACGTATTTGTCATCAGCAGTAACCTGTTTCGCCGAATTTTACATCCCGCTAGCTTCTGTATCTTTTATTCATGGGGTGAGGAAAGTTTGAAGAAGACAGAAATTTCTTCTGATTCATTAACCGATTTAAATGATATTCGTACCTATAAAGGCCTGGTAATAAGAGTCAGTAATTAGACGAAAAGGTTTACTCTTTCATTGAACCTTCCTACGAAGAAAGCTTCATGACTCAGAATTCTAATGTGTAAGATTTCGTACGGTGAATTGGCCTATTCCACTAGTGAAAGCATCCGCGCCAATTAAACTATTTTCCCATTGTTCTGTTCTGTTAGAAAAAGCTGATAAATGTTTTGTAAAGACTGACCAGATTTAACGAGGAATGTTTAGCGTCTGTGACTAACTGAGCATCTTCAGTCTCAGGGTCATAGGAGGGCTGTTGAATAACTGTTGAATAATTTAATTTAAGCCTTTATATTCGCTGGTATTTTATGTCGTCAGGAGAAACTTGTAATTTGTTGACTTTAATCTCAATGTTAAAGACATACCATTTGAAAATCTTAATTTTTAAATGACAGTAGCAACATTCTAATCGTCACATGAGCATGTGTTAATGCGTAAATTTAAAACAAGCTTTGAAAACCCATCTACAAATGATAACGAAGTGCTGTTTAAAATGTAATCATCAAACTTGTATCTTTCTTTGATGAGCTGGAAGAATTCAACGCTCATGGGAACAAAATAACATATTTTTCTTGGGTTTTACACATGTTTTAAAAAAATGTAATCATCAAACTTGTATCTTTCTTTCATGAGCTGAAAGAATTCAACGCTCATGGGAACAAAATAACATTTTTCTTGGTTTTACACATGTTTTAAAGAATCTAATCATCAAACTTGTATCTTTCTTTCATGAGCTGAAAGAATTCAACGCTCATGGGAACAAAATGACATTTTTCTTGGTTTTACAGTTGTAGGAACAAATGACCAATTGTTCCCTCGGTGTTACACTCGTACAACGAAGTAACGTACCACAAAGTAGCTTCTTACAGTAGCAGGCTGTGGTGCACGGTAAGCTGTAAATCGTACAGTGCCAAATACTGAGCCGGCGAATCTAGAAATCCCGGTAAATTTGAGTATTTCGTTGCGTCTGCTTGCCCCTGCTATTTAGAGTATAAGATTATCTTTATTGATGAGTTCTATGTTTGGTCTTGCATTGTGCAGTGCGTCGTACGATTGCCATATATGTGTATATTATTTATTTAAATTTAGTATTGTTTAATGGGATTATAATGTACTTTTAAGTATTAAATACATTTCTTTGTAAAAATCGACTCTTCAATTTAGAAATGTATTTAATTTCTATATTCAGCGTTTATAAGATTTTTTTGTGGAGGTTTTCGTTTATGAAACGAATTTTTAATTTTGAGGCGCTGAGTTCAATGAGCTCCCTGACTTTAATATTCATGCTGGGTTGATAGTTCATTAGAATTTTTTTTTATTTGCCCAAATTATGGAGGTATAATATTATTCATTACTTAATACTGGGATATGTTCTGAGTTTATCCCGGAGGTAAAAATTCTGGTTAAAGTGAAACTTTACTAAGAGGGTGACAGTTTGAAATTTTTCATTCTCATGAAATATGTGGCATATACAATTGTATTGAGACATTTACAATTAGTCAAAATTGTGGGAATGCTTGCTGACCTTTGGTCTAATCGTTTCTGAGTCAGTAGTTCATGGAGCAAGGTTCGTGTCAGGAAAGAGACGAAAAATTATTGCCGATGAAGCTTGTCTATTTCACGAGATGTTGACTGATGAAGCATTTCACATTTTTCTTTAACTATGAGTACGTAAATTATTGTGCCTTCATGAGAGAAGTTCTTGAGATTCGCGAGAAACGTTATTTCTCGGTCGCTGTCGTAGCTGAGCTACGAAGTATTTGTGCATTTAATCCTGTGTAGATTCCTCTAATCTGATATTTCTATGCATTTTGCTGTATACTTTTCTGGTGTTCCATGGCTTGAAGCACGCGCTATTTGGACGCAAAGCGTGCATGAAGCAGGCTTGAGAAAACGTATAATTCAATCAAATTGTTTTGTTCATATTTAATCAATTTGCGTGCCGATTGGTAACAAATTCCCTTAAAATTCAACGTTAAAGCTGATAACAAATATCAGTAAAAGATGAACAATTATTCCAGAAGCAATCAGAAATGAAGAACAATAGATGTCTAGAGCATTGTAGCTTTCTGAATGACAGCGTTGACTGATAACGTGACTTGTGCAGTTGGAATGGCGCAGCAATTCAACAATTTCAACAACAACTTTGCATTTCAGTAATATTATGTCATCGACTCGAAATCGGAGAGAATTCCTTAATTCACGGGAAAAACTTTGTTTCTTGTACGGCCCCTAGTCTGTATTGTCTTGCATATCTTTTGAATGCTTATTGTTTTGTCAGAGAGAATAAATACTGTCTAATATGTGTCAATTAACCTCCTTAATTAGCGAGGAAAGTTTGTTTTTGTTCAATTGTCAGATTTTGTCACTATCAAATTATACATGTTTTGTACAGATGAAGATAATAATAATTACATTAATTAAATTAATAATAATTTTACACATAGGTGTTAACTTTCTTGCTGAGAAAGAGAAAATTTCTTGACAGGAAAACGAGTCCAGCACAAATTGCATCTTTAGCTGCACATAGAACACTAACTCCTGAGAAATAATTATTATACAAATCCTATAGCAGATTGCGCACAGCGTATCTATTTAACATTCGCTTACATAACTTAATAACTATCGAACTCGAACTAACTGACGGTCATTTAGACAACTAACGGGAGACTACTGGGGGCGACGACAGCGAGTCCTACACTATCATATCATCTAGAATCAACGTACTACATACAATAATTGTCTATGAGAAACTCAAATTTAACGACTGCAAATTAGATTGCCCCAACTGTAGATCCTTCTCTTCATAACCAAAAACATGAAATACTGGCAAATAGAATGTATGTAAAGCGTTAGAGTGATCAACACGCTAACGCTAATCGCAACGGAAATTGTACTCTAAATAAATAACACTAGAACGGAATATTGCCTCTAAAACCTTCTCAAATACTCACCAAGCTTAACTCACCGATCATAAATGATAAATATGCCATATCGTTATTAAGGACCTTACGTGTACTTGAACAAGTTATTCATAACATGAGCCGACTTAAGATTGCGTTTTCTCCGATTACTGGGCTTAGTAACAATTTAACAAGGAAAACTGTGATGGAACACCATCCTGAAACTGGAGAGCTGAAATTATTATAATAAATATCTAATTCTAAATATATTAATATAATAAGAAATTACGAAGCGTGCAAGTTTTCTTCCAATTACCTAACCTAAGGAGCCATCATTGCATAATGCTCTTCATAAATGCAAGAAATATCCTGGGTTTAGAAAAAACATACAAATGGAGGTGAAAAAGTTAATTGCCATGGCAAAACTTGGCAGTCGTTGAGATCATAAAAGAAAATTCGCCTACAACGTGGTTAAAAAGTTCCACCTCACTGAAAAACTCTTGTTGCTGTCAAACTGAGCTAGCACGAAGTTTCATGTAAATCTCATAACAGCAAATTTCATTTCACAAAATAATGGCGCAATATTTTATCACTTAACATTAGGGCAACTCACTCATAGGAATCTCCCGAAAATGTTCACTTAGGCAGTCAATTTGGCACATCATTACTTGGCAGTTGAACGTCTGACTGAGAAGCACGGCAACAGGAAGCAGAAGTGTATAGCACCTTTCAAAAATATTACGCGCAGATTTGGGTCCCTGGATTACCGACATGTAAAATACAATCATTACCAACGATGGTTACGTCCTACGTCTATATTGGATTACTCTGGGAACCATCAATATAATATATACACGGACAATGTCTATGGATACGAAAGAGTACAAATACTGAACCTGATCTGCCTAAACATCGAAGAGCTTAAGCTAAGTTTGCACTATGACCTCAGAAATTAGAGGCTGTCCACCATGTGTACTGTGACTGCAACAATCACTTGATTCGGGCCAATTTTCTGAGGCGACGTCAAAACAGCGTTGGCAAAACAACCGCCATCGCTGGCAACGTCGCTTTCGATTCCATCGCTAACGCTGCCGCCACCGGCGCGTCGACGACTTCGGCGACGCTTTTTGGACTTGCAAGGACAAGAACTCTGGTCCCGGCATCTGCTGCAGGAGGCAGAGTCATGGCATTCCTGACAAGCAGGGCGAGACCTGCATTCCTCACACGGAGTTTGCTCACAGTTGCAGCAGACACCATCACTGACGGGAGCGTTACAGTGACGACATTGACCTGTGTCGAAGTCGTCGAAGTATTGCAAGAGCTGCTCAGGCGACCAGTCTAGTGTCGGTGGCTCGTGATCACCACTCAAAAGCGAAGAGGATGCGAGTCCTTTAAAGACTCCTGAAGGAGAAGAGCTGTTCTCATCGCAGTCTTCCTCAGGCTGGCTGCTGAGACCGCGGGAAGGACGCCGTTTCTTGGCCAGCAGCGCGCGGCCGTCCCTGCTTGGCTTGCCGTTCTTGCTGGGACTTTGAACTCCTATGGCCAGGCACGACGACGACGAGGACGAGCGCTGGGGCACATCGTCGTGAGGGGTCATGGTCGAGTACCCCGGGTCACTGGGGTCGCCTCCGGGGGCGGGGGGCCTCCGGTAGGCGGGGTTCATGCGGTACGGGCTCATGGCGGCCGCCCCCAACTGGCAGTCCACTGCACAGGCGACCATGAGCACAATTGAACTAGGAGCAAAATTATACCGCACACAAAATTAAACCAAGAGAAAAATTAAACAACAAACAAATATGAAGCACAAGCACAAATCAATGAAAATCAATAAGATTTTTTTGATGGATCTCTAGCGTTGGCCTGCTGCTTTAGCTATACGCAGATATTCCTTCAAATTTGAATAGAAATCTCTTGCTTTAACCCTGAGGGGTAATATAGAAGGATAACATAGAGTAATGCCATTACCTCAGAAGGAACAATAATATAAATAATCAAGTCTCACGTATAAGCTCCTCCTCGAGGGCCGTAGTCACGTGCCCTGCGGACAGCAGACCAGCAGGTGTGTAGCCTTCCGGGGCGCCGGGGCGCGACGTGAGCGTCACGGCTCCCATGACGCCTTGGTGCTGGTGGAAGCAGTACGCCGCCCCTACCCCCGCTACCATCACCAACCCCACCATCACCCCCAGCACTGCAACCACAATGTCATCACGTCAACAACGTTCATCATGGTCAAGATGAACATGTGCAAGAACGTTAATTTTCAATGGAAATAAGTGCTATGGAAATATCTCGAAATGAGTCACTACACAATGCACGGAAGAGGAATGTCATCCTGTTTATTACAAGATAACTTTCTCGTATCCATAAATAAAATTCACATATTCAAAACTATTTGAGATGATTATCACTTTAAACTCACTCAACTGTAGATTGAGTGACTCAACTCACTCAACTGTAACTAAACTAAGAAGTCAGTCCATTTAAAAGCACTAAATATAATTATTATAATTATTTTTTACTAGATCATTAATGAAGAATCGTTGACCCACCAGGAGCCAGCGGCAGGGACCTGCCTCCACCAGTCCTGTACGACTCCCTGTGTCGGGGCTGTGGGACAAGCCCCCGAGGGTAGGGTGAAACACCCCCTTTAACTCCCCCAGGACACTCAGGGTGGGGAACACAGCTCGGTTCTTCCAAAGACACCCAGACGTTTTCACTGGCGTTCGTCGGGGACGTTAAAGAACACCATTCACACCCTGGACGTCCCAGGCATGTGTGCCGCGTCGTGTGGTCCCCGCATGTCCCGGTCTGACACGACTGAAGTTCCCCCAAGAGCCCCACGTGCTGAGGGTGTGACAGGGATGGCATAGGGGGATCTAGTGGACAGAGCATCTCAGGCTGAGTGGGGTTGCGCCAGTTCCCCCTGGATGAGGAAGAATTCGTGGAGCACTGAGAAGGGGAAGTCGTGGGGCATTCACAGGGACACTCGCACGCCTTAGCCTCCACGAACTGGCAGTTGAGGCAGAGGCGGTCAACCTGAGCAAACATAAGCAAGTATTAGCATCATAGATAGCTTAACGATCAATAGTTTGTATTTAGTACTCAGTTAGAATAGGTATTAGAATACAGCAAATAACTCGTCATCTAGTATAAAGTGATGAAAGGTTTAAATAGCGCTTTATAAAAACCTTATTATCATGTTAACATGTTTAGTATAAAGTGATGAAAGGTTTAATAACGCTTCATAAAACAGAACTATCATGTCTAGTATCAGGTGGTAGAAGGTTTTATAGCGCTTCGTAAAACATTATTATCACGTCTAATATATCAAGTGGTAGAAGTGTTTGTAGCGCTTCACAAAACATAATAATCTTATAAAACATAAAAAACTAGATAAAAGACTTTCTGCCTCCTGACTTACTAGACTGCAGGGGCAGAAGGCCGTGGCGGTGTCGCAGGTTTGGTTCACCACACCAAATATGAGCTTCGTCCCTGGCACGGCAGCCAGGCTGTACCACACGCACCACTGCGACAAAATTATTTGTGCCGTTTTTATATTCATTACGGACGAGGGAAAGTTAAAAAAAAAGTGAAATTCAATTTAGTTAACACGAGGAAAAGTTTATCAGTAGTGAAAATTAATTTACGAGTAACTCTGAAAGAGTACGTTTCTTCTAAGAAAACGAAAGTTAACTTCATGAGAGCACAGAGTCCGTACTTTCAAAATTTGTTCAAGTTCACGTAGCGGCTTAAGTCCAAAGTTTGGAAAACGAACGTGACTTTAGAAGTTCTACTTCACACATTCTTATTTGAGTAATTGATATAATTACGGATCAAATATATTATTGATCAAATAATAAGTTTCAACCCTAAGCTTCCCATTAATTATTATTGGGTTCATCGAGTTAGCAGCTCTGTATTATCATTGCTTTGTTTTTCTATTTTAAAAGTCTATCTTCTTAAAAATTTCTGCTTTATGAAAAAAATTTCCTTTTTAATAGATGTAAATTTATAAAAATAACTCTTGTCAAGTTCATAAAATAAGCCTGTTCCGTAATAAGTATAATAAAAGAAATGAATGGAAATTACCAACTACAATTGAAACGTTAATTAATAATCATGATATAAAATGAAAGATTAAACATTATTTAATGGTTAAGATAAGAAATGCGTGGACTAACTTTGCCGGGGGGCTGGTGGGAGCTGTGGGAGGCTACGGGGGCGCCGGGGGGCAGCGTGAGGCGGTAGCGGCGCTCGCGGCGCCCCCGCCAGGGACGAGCGCACGACAGCTTCTGCAGCACCGGCGCCCCTCCTGAGGGCGCCGCGTCCAGCAGCGCCATCGACAGTAGCGGCTCCTGTACACAACATTTGAGAGCATTTGTGAGTATTTTGCAGAAGGAAATGTAGTTTTTGCAGTTTATTTTGAGTGCAATGAAAAGGATTTTCTTAGTTTGTTTGGAGTTGAGTGAAATAGAGTACCTGCTAAGTACAAGTAGCGACCTAAGTACACGTAGCAGCCTAAGTGCACATAGCGGCCTAATAACACGTTGCGGCTAAAGTACATGTAGCGGCATAAGAACAGGTAGCGGCCTAAGTACACGTAGCGGCCTACGAACATTACTCGTACTTAACAGTCACCCATGCTAGTACTTACAGTTACATGTACTCGTACTTACAGTCACGCATACTCGTACTTACAGTCACATTTGCATGTATTTACAGTTACACGTACTTGTACTTACCATTACATGTACTCGTACTTACAGTTATGAGTACCGGTACTCATACTCACAGTCACATTTGCATGTATTTACAGTTACACATACTTGTACTTACAGTTACAATTATCTAATCATCTCTCTTAGAATTATCTCTTCTTAGTTACAATTATCTCCAGTTAGTTTTTGGCAAGTTNCTTAGAATTATCTCTTATTAGTTACAATTATCTCCAGTTAGTTCTTGGCAAGTTAGGTATATACCTACTTACAATACATAACAATTATACTTTAAATGATTTCAAAATTTGTCAATGTAATATTCAACAGGATCAGTAACAAATTAATTCAATTCAACATAAATGCCCCTCGTGTAAACCAAGTAATAACTTAACATATATGTCGAATTATCACGGCCATTTCTGACAAGGAGTAATTTTTGAACATAAAAATGAATGCTGGCAAAAAACTTGTGGAGAACTAATTGAAACTATTTCTAAATCTTCAAGTAATTATTCAAGGAGAAAAAAGTAATTCAGATACTAATAAATAACCCTAATTATGCAAAGTGATTAGTATGTGGATTAGTAACGATAAGAGATTGAGTGGACCTGTGGTGTCACAGAGCGGGTGCAGCTCCAGCAGCAGCCGCTGCCAGTAGCCCAGCGTGAGGTCAGCAGCCAACACCGCCTCGCTCTCACCCTGGCGTAAAATAAGGCTAACATCAATAATAATAAGGCTAACATCAATAATCAATATGGCTAACATCAATAATCGATAAGGTTAACATCAATAATCAATAAGGTTAACATCAATAATCAATAAGGCTAACATCAATAATCAATAAGGTTAACATTAGTAATCAAAAAGGTTACCACCAATACGATATCATCAATAATCAATAAGGTATTATCCATAAGGTTTACATCAATAAAGTAACATCAATCAAGGCAACATCGACAAGCTGAACATCAGTAGAGATCTCTATTTTTGCAATAGTTTAAGTCGAGTCTGTCGCTCACGTGCATTTACCAATTTCACTCCGGCAGATACGTATGGGAATTTGATAATTTATTTAACTACCTTTAAATTTTTGGACGCCTACACAATCCAAAATGCAATCTATTTATCTGCCTTTAAATGTATCGATGCCTTTACACTCTGGAATGCAATTTATTCATGAAAGTATAAGATTATCGACACCTAGGAACTTCTTCATCTGCCTTTGAATTTATTCCCCCTGTTAAGTCCTCATTAACATATCAGGCCCCCTGTTAACTCATTAACATTTGTTCTGACATGGACGACAGCGGCGGCGACCGTGACGATGTAGCCCGCCCCCGCGTCGTCCAGCCTGGGCGGCAGCAGCAGGCGGGACGTCAGGGGGGGCGTCAGAGCGCGCCCCAGCCACCAGTCAAAGCGACGACTCTGAAGAGCAGGGGAGCTCAGAAACCCTGGGTACTCCACCAACCCGCCTGATGACAACACCCCCAGCCTGTGCAGGGATAACAACACGTCACACATTCTTATATTCATAAGAACAAGAGCATCCCTCACCCTAATTATGTTATACACTCAGACAAATGAGTGAAACATTGTTCAAATAGCGATGCACTTCTTGCTCTTGTGTGGGTACTCCGGACACAGCTGCCTGGCTTATGAGCGTCTCAGCGCTACGTACAAAAAGTGTGTCCTTATTTGCACTATATGACCAATTCGTTTTTTTATAATAGTCCTGTTTTACTCTTGAACGCTAGAGGCGTGTAATATACAAAGTATATGAATCAGCATCAACAACTCAAAACAAGTATTAGAAGTTCAGAAACAAATAGGATATTCAATGTCATACATTTCCCCTACGTATATAACAGAATAAATTAAGTTAGTCTCACCTGCGGATGATGAACGGCTGTGTTTCATTATCCTGATCAGAATCATGCTGCCACTCCTCGGCTACGGAATACAAGGCAGCCAGTTCATTCTTCAGCCATGGATTCAGACCGGGATTCTCAGACTCAGATTTCTTCCGAGACGTTTTTCCAGACACACTAAAACCACCAGGCTTTTCAACACCCGCCTCGCCTTCCTTATCAGCATCCATTTGGCCTACTTTATCATCGGGAAATTCAGCATACGATTCTGCATGTTCTTCGAGCTTCAACCATGTATCTAAACCGCGATTATCAGATTCGAATTTGTTCTGTAGCTTTTTCTTAGCCCCGCCAAAACCCTCATTATCAAACTCGACGGTTTTAACAAAATCGAAACTCGATAAAGTTTCGGCCGTTTCAGCGTACGTCTCTTCTTCTTCTTCGAGCGGGTATGCGTCTGAGTAGAAGCTGAGTCGCGCATTGTGCTCCAAAAGCGCTTCATGCGAGGCGTTGGCGTCGAGCAGCGCATTAATGCCGCCGTCAAGCGCGACGAGATAGCGCATGATGCGCGCAATGCGACGCTCCTCGCTTTTGCGCAGCGCCTGCGCGGACAACAGCGCCGCGCGACCCGACACGGTCAGGGCGCGCGGGCTCACGTACAGCGTGGGCGCGTCTGAGAACAAATGCACGCATAAATATTGAGAACAGATAGAGCATTAAGAATATATTGAGAATGAATATTTGGAATTAAAATAGGGAGAACATTTAGATCGAATTGGGGAAGGAAGAACATTTAGAATGAATTAACAGAGAAGAACATTATGAATAAATTGAGGGAGAAGATTTAGGAAAAATTAAGTGGGAGGGAGGACAAACATTTAAAAGACCTAGAGCGAATGTTTGAATTGAAATTGAATAGAATGGCACGTAATAGCGTTTAGGTTGCGTGCATGGCATATAACTCACCAAAAGTCGCCATCTGGGAGAACTGCCTACACACAAGTGCCCTCTCAGGAGGCAGGAGGTCCAGCCTGTGGTAGATGGCGTGTGGGGGGAGCGATTCCGGCAACACGTCACCACCGTCATCCTGTGACGCCTGTAACACGTCATCACCGTCATCCCGTGATGGTAGGGGAAGCAGGCGCTGACGACGCTCAGGACGACGTATCACGACGAGGATCCAGTCCTTAGCTGTCCGATCCAGCCGCCGCCACCAAACGTGCGTGGCGCCCTGCAGGCCAAGTGTAAAGTTCAACAGAGTCTACGAATACGTTAACTGTCGGCAATGCCGCTCGAATATTAAGTAGAAGTAGTACGAGTTTTTCTAGCGCTTCGGAAAATCTTGATCTATTTCGCACCATAGGTGCGGTTACGTCAAAAGCGATTAGCCTTATCGGTGCTTACAGGTACGCAACCAAATCCAAATAAGGGTTCATCCTCCAAATCCTATAAGGCTCAAGGGTTCGGAATCAGACTCTTCGTACCAGGAGTGAGTCTCCGTTCCGGTTAAGTCATCTCAGTTTAATAGGAATAGGAAGTAGGACCATCGTGGTATCATGCAAGATCTAAATGTAATAGCCTTGTAACGATGCTGATCTACACACGGTCCCAGAGCAATCAATTTTGTTTCGTCAGGCTGATATTGTGTATAGTTGAATTAACACGTTGACTACGAAGTATAACATATGCGTACCACGAAATGTATTTCTCCAGGACGTAGTGGTACATAATTCAGGTTGCCTAAAATCGGCCAAGTCCGAGAACAAAAAATATAACTCAGTACTCACTGCAGTGAGTGACAGAGTGCGCATTTTTTCGTCGACGATAACTTGATGTCACGGACGGACGGACGGACGGACGGACGGACGGACGGACGGACGGACGGACGGACAGACAGACAGACAGACGGACATGGCGAGCACAATAGTGCATTTTTTCAATAAATGAGAAAATGCGCAAAAAAGGCCAAAAAGGCCGATAACTCAATATATACTAGTTTATTTGTAGGGTCCGCTATAAAAATTCCATTTATTTTCTTTTTGCAGTATTTAAAATGTAATTAGAAAGTACCTATATCATAAATTTTAGCCGGCCAACGCAATTGAGAAAAACTTAATCACAGAATTTGTCCGGAAAAAATGACCGTCTGGCAACCCTGTCTAAAAACAGTACAAAAAAATGAATAATAGTACTAGATGAAGCAATCGTAGTCAACGTGTTAAACAGGTACCTAATGAAGTTAATAAATATGTGAATATCAAAACAGGAAAAAATTCTTTGGGTTCAAATAACATAATTTTTGACTTAATGGGGCCAAGTAAATTAATTGCCATCACTTAAAGTAACATACCAAACCTGATAAGAGAAATCGAGAAATATAAACTTTCACGCTTGAAACTTTCGAATGAAATCAGAAATATTTTGGCTTCACAACTATTGGAACCGCAATCCTAACAACTTTCATATATAAAAACCGAAAACAACCGGATACCATAGTACGTTAAAAAATTCAATATAATAACAGCGCTTCCTCAGATGTGTAATCCTGAACAAAAACAAAATACATTCCTTTTGGAGATAATTTGTGTCTTAATACGCTCTTGTTTTCATTCATTTCCATAAAACAGCGCGATAAAAAGCATACTATTAAAGAAATGAGTGAGGCTTCATACAATAGCGATGCAATTCTCACTTTAGGATGTGCAATCCTGACATGTTTTGGCGTGGCAAAAAATGGTATCAGTGTCACGTCCGCTCTCAGCCCGTGTCGTGTGCAATAGAACGTCACGATTTGGACATAAAGACCCACTGATGTTTCTGAGAATATCTGGCAAGTCCACACATGGTTGAACTAGTATAAGGTTGACCCATGAGAAGCTCATTTGTGCGGATGTAGTTTGTTGTTCGCCTGTGACGTCACTGATCTCAGTGACGTCACGGGCTTTAACCAATCACCGAAATGCGATCAAACCAGTCAACCAATCCGTCATGGGAATGACGGGTTTGTTTACGTTTCTTGATCTCAGTGACGTAACAAGAAAGCTGAACTGTAAGACGGAAATCCTCGTGGGTCAACCTTATATATTTCAACCGTGGGTCCAAGGGTTCGGAATCAGACTCTGGAGCTAGGAGGGTCTCTCCTAGCTCCGTCCGAGCCATAGGCCCATAGCATTAAGTGGGCATTGCAGTAGAAAGTGCACTATTGAGTCTATTTCCCCACAT
>NW_025942947.1:0-464 GCF_000764305.2 Hyalella azteca | reverse complement strand
GAAGACTGAGAGTCTGAACTATGAAGAGAAGGCCTGATCATTGTGATGTGGCCTGTCGCCTCACGCCTGTGGCCATGTTGCCAATTCTTGTAATCATTGTAGTGACCGTAAGCGTAAGTAACGTGTACTTTTTGTGACTTGTTCACAGAACTTACAGAAGATCTAAAAGAAGAAGAAGAAGATCATTTCCTTAGACCGTAGGTATCTTTTCAAATTTCAAGACTGATGAAACTCATGAAAGTGATGATAGGCTAGCCTAGTGTGAACTTTGAAATAGCTACAGTGGCACAGTGCTACTAGCATAACACAAACGTTTTCCACGACCACAAATGCATGTCTGCAACTGATTGATGTCATTTGACCGTTGACACTGCATAGGGTAAACGCGGTATATTCCGACATCGTAGGTAATTCCGTCACCTCTCCAGCTTTTCCTTTATATTAAGCTTTGTTTTAGTTCCATG
>NW_025942946.1:0-65943 GCF_000764305.2 Hyalella azteca | reverse complement strand
TAGCAGCTACGAGACGTGAATGTAGCAGCTACGAGACGTGAATGTAGCAGCTACAAGACGTGAATGTTGCAGTGACAAGATCGTAACGAAAAAGAAATTTCTTAGACGGTGAAATGCAAGTTTTTCAAGAAAATTCTGTTCCAAACATTTTTAGTAGGTCATAATGTAAGACGTTACCTTGTAGTTAACATATTTCATGCTCTGAAAGCACCCATAATTTTGTACGATGAAGTTGGTATTTTATATCAATGTACCTAATTACTACGAACTGCGATTATAGCCTTAAATCCGTTGTCTGTTGTTTGGTAGTTCTAGCGAAGAGAGTGGCTTCAATTCTAATTTCTGCTCGTACCGACAATTATTCGTATTTTTTTAGTGAAATAGAATTTGTTAGGTCTCAAATTACAGTATTTGCGTTCGTCAAGTTCTGATATTTTTAACTACACTATTGTCATTTGTTGCACAGCGAGTTATTTATGGTACACATGAACTATGGGTTTTGTTGCTATTGATTCTACGTGTTGATCCTTCGTTACTGCTATAGAGTTTTTGATATTACATCTCTCTAAGTATATTGCACAAGTTTTTATTTTGGTATATGTTTGACAATTATACGAATTTTTTTCCTTTGTATTTTCATTTACAGAAAGCATCGCTAGTACTGTTTTAGCAATTTTTAATTCTTAGTCATGAGAGCTGACCGATTCTGATTGGGGTGAGGCTAACGTTTGCTTACACTATTAACAAATTTTCTACTAAATTCTTTTTCCATTTGTCAAATTAAGTATTAATTTGATTTCAAAGGTTTTTTATTTTTGTCATTGAAGCAAGCCGTTGATTTCAGTAGATTTCAGATTGTCCACGAGAGGTGGAATGGAACGCCACGTGAAATGAAGCCATCTAAACTTTCCTACGGTTGTTGAAAAATTCAATCATTCTCGCGAACTCCCGGCGGGAATGTCTACATGAACTTCAATTTTGACTCCTTGAAATTAATAAAAAAAATTGCCAGGCTGGCAGAAACTTGTTCATCAGTCTCAGATCAAATTAGACATATTTTTTTGGGGGGGGGGGAACTATTCGGAGTCCAGCTTCATCATCTGTTCAAAATTCAATAACACATGCAGAATCAATTAGAAAACAGAAATTCACATTGAAGATAAAAACAAAAGTTTTTTATCTGCAATGTAATATAAGCAAAAGTTTTTATTTTCAATGTTAATATTAGTTGTTTGATTGATTCTGCTTGACAGTGCTTGTCTTATAGGAATTTTAACTGACGATGAAGCTGGACTGTCCACGATGAATCCGAAAAGTTCTCTCATATAAAGAAATGGTACATTTTCTGGCTATTTTCTTTGCTTTTAAATTCGTTGATTAAAGTTTTCCCTTGGCACGGACAAATTGTTTGGCTCTGATGATTCCGGAAAGCAGTTGCTTACTTCCGATTTCCAAAAATGATTCCGGTTGAAGCTACGGGCGACAACGGACGTGTGTAAGTTTTTCTGCCCATTTATCGACATCTGACGACGAATAGTTAATTGAGATTATTGCATTGATAGTTGAATTTTTCATTGCATTAATAGTTGAATCCGTCAAATTACACAAAAAACGGATAAAATGCCCAAACGCAGGAAAAAGGAACAAGGTGATACAATCCCAAATCATCCTGACTCCAACAATAAAGTAATTATCATAGAACCTGTTGCAGATCCTGATGGCCCTGGCGCTCGCCCATTGAGTAAGTTCTTTTCTAATGATATTGCTATTAGCACAGCTCTGGCTAACAGGGTGGAATTCTAGAAATGGAGGTTCACTTATAAAAAAGCTTTCCACTCAAGGTGGAATGCTTTCCCCAGTCCCCAGATACAGTGCTCTGCAGTCTGCCAGGTGAGTGACTATAAATGAAAAAGAGGATCAAAAGTGGACAAACTGTTTCAATTGTATTATTTGTATAGCACCTCAGATTTGCTATAAAATTGTTTGAATGTCTCTTTTTTGATAGATATTTTCTACTTTTCTTTTATTTAATGGATTTTTTGAAAATTTTCCAGGTTTTTTGTTTGTAATGATCAAGTTTAAGTTGAGTATTAAGTTAACCAGTACTGTAGTACATATACTATATTGGGGGCAGGGCTTATGGGCACAACCAATCACAGCTTGAAAGCATCCCCATCAACCAATCACAGCTTGAAAGCATCCCCATCAACCAATCACAGCTAGAAAGCAGATAACAATACAATTCCATTAACCAATCACAGCTGGAAAGCTGGAAGGGGCTAAAATCACAATCCCATCAACAATCACAGCTGAAAAGTGATAGGATATGTATAATGTATGTAATATAATGGACTGAAAGTGGAAAGTTCCTGGCCTTTCCAAGCTTTCAGGTCCTGCTTTCCAATATGCTATGTGTACTGGTTAATTTAATATCCCTTTAGAATTCCACACTGCTGGCTAAATCACCATTTGGTCAAGTGGGCATTAGCCACTTTACCAAGAACTCCAGACGCCAGCTCCTTGTAGTGACTGTGAAAGAGGATGCCCCTAATGATCTGAACCAACTTCTACATGTAAATAAACTTGGCTCATGGAGTGTGAAGTGTCGTCTTCCTTTGAACCAGACAATGTGTTCTGGAGTCATTGGGCCATTTGGAGAGGACATATCTGATGAGGAACTAACAGCTGCTCTCAGGGAAGCAGGGCACAAGGATGTAAGCGCAGAGCGAATACTAAAAGGAAAACAACAAATTCGGACTTCTATGTTCAAGATCAATTTCCCCTCTAGCACTTTACCTGCATACCTCTATGTTGGATATCAGCGGTTCAAAGTTAACCCTTTTGTAGCTGACCCATGGCAGTGCTACAAGTGTCAAAACTTTGGGCACAATGCCACTAGCTGCAAAGGCCCTCCACGATGTGTAGCTTGTAGTGGCGTCCATAGCGTAAAGGATTGCCACCACAGCGGGAGCCCACGCTGCTGTAACTGTGGTGGTCCACACACAGCCAACTATGGTGGCTGCCCTTGGATGAAACAGGCAAAGCAGGTGGAAAAAACTCGCTCAGGCTCTAACATGTCTTACAGAGATGCCTTGAAACTGGTCAAAGCTTCTGCTTCACAAAACTCAATTCAGCAGCCAGGTTTGTCAGCCTCAAGGACACTCAATACGTCCTCCACCCTTGCAAATCAACATGTAAAACTCAGGAGCAAAGTTACTGGTCCTGCCACCTGTTCTGTGGGTACACAGACCTCAGATGTGCAGATAGGGCCAACCCTACAGAATGTCCCAGTGAACTACTTCAGTGAACTACTCTCCAAGTTACTGTCATTATGTAAACCAAATGACAATACTGACTTTCTTTCTGTTGCAACCAAACTCACCAGAGATACCCTCCACCTTGAACAACCCTCTGGCATCCAGACAGTACTGGATTGTACTCAGAAATCTAGTCATGGACCCTACCATAGCTTGGATGAGGTACCACTATTGGATCTCCCCCTCAGCTCAGCAGATGAGGCAGTGACTGAAGCCCTGTTTCAGCCATCACCTGTGCTGGGAGCCCATCCATGTTGTAGGACTGTAGCAACAAATGGGAAAAACCCAAGGATGGAGGCAGCAACAATGGATGAGGTTCCCCTCTTGAAACGTCCCCTTGTCATAGCAGAAGAAGAAATGTCCGACGCCATGATTCAGCCATCACCTGTGTTAGGAGCTCCTCTACATTGTGTGACTGCAGCTGTATATGNTGCCCTGATTGCAATCCCATCTCAAGCAAACTTAATTAACTTCAAGCGCTGTGAGGCAGTGGTCAAGAGGGAGGTCAAGCTTGCAAAAAAAGCTTCCTGGACTAAGTACTGCAGCTCCATAACCTCAGATACCCCTATTTCAGAAATATGGCGTAAAATAAAGCGACTACAAACACCTTTCCAAAGAAAAACACAGCCCTTCATTTTGTCAGACTCCTCAATAATTTCTGATTCCCCATCCAAAGCTAATGCACTAGCCTCCCATTATGAAGAAGTGCTATCATCGCCTGTGCCGGTTCCTTATCCAAGATTTGTAACCCTTCCACTAGCAATAGCCCTTAACGAGGAAGTTAATTCCCCCCTAAATGCTCCCTTTCATCTGCACGAAATGGATTCTTGCATACATTCGCTGAGGAGCACATCTCCTGGCTCTGATCAGGTGCACAACCAACACCTTGTTCATCTCCCTCTAGATTTCCGCATCTGGCTGATAGGGATATTCAATCAAAGTCTGGAAACTGGCACTATTCCACAAATTTGGAAGGAAGCAGTGGTCATCCCCATACCTAAACCTGGCAAACCACTCACATGCACTTCCTCCTACAGACCTATTTCCCTTCTGTCGTGCATTGGAAAGCTAATGGAGTCAATGATAAACAAACGACTCACTTACTTCCTTGAGCGGGAGCAGGCCCTGCGCCCTTCCCAAGGGGGATTTCGTTGCCGTATGTCGACAATTGATCAGGTAGCCAGACTGGAAGCTGCTATCCATCATGCTCTCCACACAAGGTCTGCATTGCTGGTCTGTTTTGTAGATCTTAGCAGTGCTTTTGATAGGGTGTGGCATACAGGCCTCCTTTATAAACTCAGTTGCTGTGGAGTACAAGGCTCACTTTTGAGATGGTTTCAAGCCTATTTGAGTGAAAGGACCTTTAAAGTCTTCTTTGAAGGAGAATACTCCTCTTCTAGACCTATCAAATCCGGGGTATAGTCAAATGGGGTAAGACAGGATCGCAGCCTTCATGGGGTAAGAAAGGACCGGCCCATGGCGTGCATTCTAATTGCATTGAATTCAATTTGACAAAAGAATATGTTAGAACAATCATTGCCCGTCATTTCAGTGTTTGTGGCAACCCTCTTCTGCAAATAATGAATTTCTGGCTTATTTTTAAAGAAAACCTATGTAAAGAAGGGTCACAAAATAGTTAACCCTGTCTGGGAAATAAGCTCTGTCTAATGACAAAAACATTTTTGGCCAGGTTTGTGGATGTAGGCAGGTAACCTCAAGTAATGGGCAACTTTTTAGACATACTAGGCATTCCTACCTGCTACCATCACTGCCTGACATGTATTCTAAAATGGGGTAAAAAGGACCTGACATGGGGTAAGACGGGACCACTAAATGACCCTGTTTTACCCCACAAAAAGTCCTGTCTTACCCCACAAATGGTCCTCTATTACCCTACAGTTTATCAAAAATAGTTTTTAAATGAATATATTATTGTATAGTAATGGAGTATTTTGGTCAACATTTTTATCTTTTGCTCAAACTTCATTATAACTTGTTAGCTTTTTTAATTAGAGAAATTTAGTGCACTATTTTAAATTGCATAAAAGGGATATAGAAAATAGGGATGTCTATTCCCATTAGTGAGCTGCAGAACTATGTGCAAGATTGGCTGGGGGAAAAATCACTGTGTGAATTTGTGAAACATGAAAAATAATTATGATCACAACTCTGTGACCACTGTGCAGAGAATGGATGAATATTGCAAGATCTTTGGCGACGCTTCAGTAGCCAAATTTTCGCCTTCAGAGGATCTTGCTGACACATTTAGATTGAAATTCTTGCATTTAATATATTTCTCAGTCTTCGGCCAACTATTTAGAAAAAAAGTAAGGTTTCCGGTACGTTGGATGGATTACGACATCACGCAAATGTTTCATGATCTTTTCCAAAATAAGTACGCAAACTGTGTGGCTGCCTACACAGATGGGTCACGAGTAGAAGAACCCACATGCTCCACATCTGCTGCTGTGGTAGTCCCATCCAGGGAAGTTTCTCTCAACTGGAAGCTCCGCCCAGAAGTACAAGTATTGGAATCAGAACTATTTGCTATACAGGAGGCTCTCACTTGGGCCTAAGATAACCTTCTTTTGGATGAAAAATTTGTTATTTTTACTGATTCACAAAGCTCATTGTTTCTGATTAAAGATAGGAAACCTGAACACTACTTGCCGCTGGTTTTTAAAATTCAAGCCAAACTGTTGTCGCTGAATTCTTCCCATGCAACGATGCTCCAGTTTATTCCCAGCCACTGTGGAATACTTGGAAACGAAGCAGCAGATCTTGCTGCCCGAGAAGCACACGCCCTCCCGTATCGTACATTGACCACCCCGAGCAAGGAGGAGTTGGTGAGATTGATAGACGATGCGATCTCTGTTAGTTGGTGCACATCATGGCATCAGGAAATGAGAAGATCTGGAAAGGGGCTCTTCATTGCTCAGGTTAAGGACAATCTAGGCACATGGCCTGATGTACATCTACTCCATGCCTAAAACTGTGATCTACTTTACAATCAATGGGGCATAACACACCACATAACTTAACACAATATAACATATTAACATATATTATATTGTAACAAAATATTACCTCCACATTGTAACACATCGTATCATAACCAAGCTCATTATAATACATCCTTACACAAATCAACACATTGTAACACAACATAATGCCAGACATTGTAACACAACATAACACCACACATTATAATATGACGTAACACATCACATTATAACATAACTTAAAGCATCTTGATATATCACTATACCTACATTGTAACATAACATAGAACAAGACAACTAATTATACTATAACATAATATAGTAGTACACATCATAATATAATAAAAAAATTGTAACACAACATAACAGAACATAATATACTAATACATTTATGATAAGTTATAATTTGTTGGGTTATATTAGGATTTGTTGTGTTATGATGTATAATGTGTTATGTTATGTAGTAATGTTGTTATACTGTGCTATGATGTTTGCTAATTTTTTTCATGTTATGTTGTGCTATAATGTGTTTTGTTGTGACATGTATTAAAATGTGTTCTGTTATATTATGTTGTGTTATAATGTGTCCTGTTATATTATCTTGTGTCATGTAATGTTATGTTACAATGTGGTGTTATTTTGTGTTAATCTGTGGTGTTACATTATAATTTGCTATAATGTGTTGGGTTTAGTTATAATGTTGTATAATGTCTTATATCATGATATGTTGTGGTATAATTTTCTATGTTCTATGTTAATTTATAATGTATAGTGTTACCTTTTGACCTTATTACATTTTGATGAGTTTGGGACTTCCTAGTCCCAAGTCACATTGATGTGCAGCCTTTGTTATCCTCCAAGTTGCTGCTGGGCAGGTCACCCTGAACTCAGGACCTGGGTGTAACGTTGAACGTGTTTGCATTCTGTTTGCATTCTGTTTGCATTCTGTTTGCATGCCGTTGCATTCTGTCTGTTTGCATTCCTTTTGCCCAGCTGATGCAAGATGAAGTTGCTTGTCACTTGCTGAGGGTAGTTTCCCATAACTGGACAATGTGGGATGTTGCAAAGGTGAACTCCCCTCATGTCAGCGCTTTTGGCGAGGCATTAAAGAGCCCTGGTCCTGCCACATACAGTAATCCTTCACAAAAAGTCATTACTCTGGCCATGGCTTGGTTATCAGATTGGGGAAACCTGCACAGTCTCCCTCTCTTTTCATTGTAATAGGTCATTATTTTGAATGTCTCACTCTCAAAGTTAGGAGCCAGTGTAGTTATCTTCCAAGTGTACAGTATGATATACCTTTCTCTTCTCTCCAGTGAGTACAGTCCCAGGTGTTTCAGCCTGTCCCAGTAATTCAGCTCCACTTCCCTCATACCACTGATCCTGGTCTTGAAGGTCCGCTGGACTGACTCCAGTTTCTGCACTGCGCCCGCCTTGAGCGGCCACTAAAACTGAAAGCAGTACTCAAGATTTGGGAGCACAAGGGCTCTGAAGAGTGTAATCATTGGTGCTTCCTCTCATATTTGAAATGTCTGCCAGATCCATCCCATCCATTATCTGCTTTGTGCAACTTTTTCTTTGATATGGCATCAAACGATGCTTCGGTATGCATCAACACTCCGAGATCTTGAACCAATTTGCTTCTCCTCAATTTGTATGCCATCAGATGCCAAGTTGTGATGTGGCATCCTGGTCTCTGTGCGGACCCTGTGTCTCATTACTTTGAACTTTGTGCCGTTTAACTGCATATTGTTCACTAGGGCCCAATCATAGATTGTCAACAAGTCATCCTGTAATGTCTCGTACTTAGTCTAAGTCCTCTGTGATCTTCATCAGCACTCTTGCAGTGTCCGCGAATTACAATGTAGATGCATGGGTAAGCTCTGAGTTGATATTGGCAATGTGGAAAAATCCTCCGTCTTGGAAATGGCAAGTGCAAATTTTATTAACAATTATAAATTTTAAGTTTCATTTTAATTTATAAATGGAAGATGAATGTAAGTGAAAATTGAAATGTGAATGAAAAAGTGGAAGTGAAATATTATTTGGAATGAGCCTTTACTTGATTAAATTACTTTGATTTTAAGTAATGGCATTAGGGGAAATAGGGGTAGAAAGACTGGATTCTTTTCTATAATGGATCATGTTTACTGCTGGGCTTAACTGCTAATTTGAGCTTTTTTGACAGACTGAATGACAGTACATACTTGTGTGCCTATTAATTTTGGCCAATCATAATCAGAACAAAAACTATTCAAAACTTAAAGTAGAATCTGTATTGAGAGACTTGTTCATTACTGTTAAATGCAAGATTTTTCCTTGTACAAGATACTTTTCCTTATTTGAGATATTTTTCCGTATACAAGATTTTTCCTTATTTGAGCTAGAAATATCTTATGATTTTCCATAAATATAGTCAGATGGGGTAAGACAGGACCGAAATCACTAACAGACATGTAGCATCTATACCATGAATAACTAAAAAATCCTAAACTTATCACAAGGTGTGGTTATGCAATGGGCTTCAAAGCTACAACTCAGAATTTCTGCATACAACACAGTTTTCTGTACAGATTAAAAAAAGTGAGCTGGTCCCATCTTACCCCATTGGGGTAAGATGGGACCAGGCTGGGGTAAGAAAGGACCAACAGGTAATTCTTATGTTACAAGGTTTTTAGTAAAAAATATAAATCTGATATTCAATATTATGCATCTAGAAACACATTATTTGATTAAACAACCACTTTTTACTGTTTTGTGTTGCGGGAAGTCAACTCTAATATCAGTCACATTGGAGTTTTTGCCACGAGAGAACTTTGTTAAGAATAGAAATAGTAGGTTGGCTTTGATTCATTGTAGAGCAGTGCCAAATGCTACATGTATATTCCATTAGTGTCATTGTCTGAAAATTTATCAAATTGGTTATAAAACCAATGGATAATAACTTGAGTCAGACGTCATGTGTTTTCTTGCTAACTGCATTTGTGGTGCACTTCTTCAAACATAGCCCATGCCCTCTCACAAAATTGTGATAATTATTTTTTATGTTTCACACAATGATTTTTCCCCCAACCACTCTTGCACATTGTTCTGCAGCTCACTAATGGGAAGAGACATCCCTATTTTCTCTATCCCCATGATGCAATTCACAATAGTATGCTAAATTTATCTAAATAAAAAAGCTAACAAGTTAGAACGGTTATTTTAAGCAAAAGATGAAAATTTTGAGCAAAATACTCTATGTATACTTATGCACAATAATATATTCATTTAAAAGCTATTTTTGATAAACTATGGGGTAAAAGAGGACCATTTGTGGGGTAAGACAGGACCATTTATGGGGTAAGATAGGACCACTTGTGAGGTAAAACAGGATCATTTAGTGGTCCCGTCTTACCCCATGTCCGGTCCTTTTTTACCCCATTTTAGAATAGTTGTCAGGCAGTGATGGTAGCAGGTAGGAATGCCTAGTATGTCTCAAAAGTTGCTTACAGGGTTAACTATTTTGTGACCCTTCTTTACATAGGTTTTCTTTGAAAATTAGCCAGAAATTAATTATTTGCAGAAGAGGGTTGAAACAAACACTGAAATGACAGGCAATGATTGCTCTAACATATTCTTCTGTCAAATTAAATTCAGTGCAATTAGAATGCATGCCATGGGCCGGTCCTTTCTTACCCCATGAAGGCTGCGATCCTGTCTTACCCCATTTGACTATACTATTTTTAAGCTATTTTGTAATGTCATTACGTAATATTTTAAATCATACTTTGATAATTCTTGTAGGGTATTCTCCTTGTTTACCCTCTAACCTTCATTATTTTTCAGATTTATTTTTAAGAAAACTGGAAACTAGGATAATGGAAATTGATGCATTGTGAGCAAGTTTCTTGAAATGAGTACATGTTCCAGAGAAACATTATTACTCATTATGTGCCGGGTGATCCTGATATTTGACTCTAATGCTGATCTCTGTACATTTTTTGAGTCATTCAGTCATTTTTTGAGTCAACAATAGTTTTAGTAGTGATAAATACTACTTCAGAATGCTGCAATTAGCATTTCCCAGATTTATATTCTCAATTAAGACGATAAGCTTAGTGGTATTGTCCATGCAAACAACCACGATGGTGCTCATGCTGCGTTATAGCAGGACTCTCACTTCCTCTCATGCAACCCAGTCTGATGCTGAAGAAACGAGCAAACCAGACTCTGGTCACCACTACATTGTGTCAACTGCCATCTACATTGCTGAAATTCTCAAGCTCATAGTCTCCCTGTTTTTGCTTCATCTACAACATGGTAATAGCAAGCTTTGATTTAATTCCATAATCCTCTAGTGATATACTGTAATATTTCTTTGATGGTGAACATATGAATGAAAGAAATATCAATTCTTATAAGAGATCAAGGGGTAAAAAAAATATCTCAGTTAATTTACTTGTAATAGATGAATCCATAGAAAATAAATGGTTGTCATAAAGTAATATATAAGTATTCTGTATTTCTAAGTAGTATTTAATTCTATTGTCTTCTAATTTCCCTCTGAAACCTATTAGATGGAATTCAAATTAAACTATTATTGCCTTTTCTAATGGCAAATTTTCATGATCAGGAGTAATGGTTAAGAGATGAGCGAAAGCAACTTCCTTCCCTAATTTTAGCGCAGTCACCTCTTCACAGTGGGATATTTATTAATTGAAATTTTAACACATTTTATAATCTACTAGTGTAAACAGCTTTCTTTGTTTTGATACCTTTATTATTGATGGTAGGTTTCAAGAGAGCATCCACGTGTTCTGAGCTTCATCGAGAAGTGATGTGCAACGTCCCAGAAACTTGCAAAATGGTCATTCCTGCAGGCCTCTACTTGCTGCAGAATAACCTACTCTTTGTTGCTCTCTCCAACCTTGATGCTGCAACTTACCAGGTGAGTACTCATGCACAAACAAGAAACTAATACTTCTGTGTTGTATAAAATACAAGTTAGTGAAACATTTTGCCAAGAGTTTGCTTAATTCTTTGCTTATTATACCTGTTGGAAGGTATAGACTTGATACCTGTTGGAAGGTATAGACTGATACCTGTTGGAAGGTATCAAACAATAGGTTTCAAACTGTTATTGTCTTGTCTTTAAATTGGGCACAAGGAGACCATGTAAACTGGAGCCTAACTATAAGATCTGAAAGGCATTGGCTTTTATTTATAATGCTGGACTATGGGTATTTGGAGCAATATAAAGAATTATTTACTCAGTTCAAAATTCAATAATAATCTAACAGTTTAAACATCCATGAAAGGTGTATTAACATTGTTGCGGTCCGGTCAACAGGGGTTCAAAAAAGCTATGTGAAGATTAGCTCAATCACCCTAAGATTCAATACTTAGCTAAGCCTACCTCCAACCCTGAGAACAAATTTGGGACAATGAAACTGGTAATTCCCAAACAACACTATACTTAAACTAAGAACAAAGCCAAGAGCCATTGGTACAGGATAATGTCTAGGGCACCAAATATCCTTCACAGAATAAGCTAAGCAACCACCATCCAGGGGAAAATCCCTCAGGGGTGACTGCAGTATTGCGTTCAAGAGCCGAATTTTACAATATGGTCCAACTTTGCGGTAAACAATAACTTTAAATAAGAACATCCTAACCTGTGACATAAGGGAATCAAAATTACTGTAAGATAAGCAATAGCCTAGAAGTCTTGGTTGGCATGGAGACAAATAAAGGTCCTGGAAAGGAGAGCACAGTAAGAAATGGTGGTGATTCCTCAACAGTAGACTAGCACAGTAAGAGCACTCTTTACCTGGTCCATGGATCACCCTGATGTATAGCACTAATGCGGTGTAGTTACATCACTCTTTATTGCTACGATTAAATTCGAGGAAGAAACAATCCAAAGATCAAATAGAGCTTTTGAAATGTTAAAAGCAAACAGCCTAAAACTCCGAGCTCTAATTAGATTGTTTTCGTTCCTCAAACGAAAATTTTTGGTTAGGATTTAAACAAGCAATAATGCATAAATCAGCAAGAACACAGAACAAATGTCCAAGCAACATGGCAAGACAAGAAAAGCAAGCACAGTATGGCAAGGCAAACACTTGATTCGAGATCTAATGGTTGTAATGATTTAAACTCAAAGTAAAAGCAATCAGGTAAGTGACTAAAGCAATTCAAAACAGGAACAAGGTGACATTAAACAGGCAACAAAGTAATAAGCAAGCTTTATTGCAGTAAATTAAGTGCATGAGTTTGAGAAGGAAAGGTATATTATTATTCTTGAGTTGATTAAATCTTAGCAACTCACCCTTAGGGAGCAGCTAAGTTGCTCAGCAAGCAGGAACGGGTCGACAATGACTTCCAGTGTAAATGAGCTTCAGGCAATGGGTGCAGGTGAGGCAAGCAATAAGGTGCAGACAAGGATCACTAAGCGTGATAAGTGGTATGCTTACTAAACTTAACCAAGACTTTTAATAGTGCATGCTACACTTCAAACATGATAAGTCAGAAGCACTTGAACTTTTCAGACATTGCATAAAGTTGCATGCTCTAACTAGTGAATTATTGATGGAGAACAACAACACCTGAAACAAATACAAGGGAAGGAAACATTCATTAATGATACCAGTCACAAAAGCCCTAAATTAAATGGAAAGAGCAAACCATATTAGGAAGCATAAGCTAAAGTAAGCAATACACCAAAGTGCCAGGAATGAAAAGCAAGAACCTAATAATCTAAGATGAAGCATGAGGAGCAATATGCTCCTCTTCAACATAACAATTTAAATATCTGTGTAGGATGTTTTAACACACAAAATTTAGAATTCTATGTAGGGTGTATTAACAAAAGAGTTTGAATGATTATGAATCCCTAAATAAATTTACTACCTGGACATGGCAGAATAAATGTGTGAACGTCATGAATTTCACGTATAATTGCCTAAAGTATTAATATTAAATAGTGATTTTACTGAAGTGTTACAAATTAAAGTATGATTAGGCCTGTGAAGTTCACTGGCATAAGCATGGGTTTATTGGATTAGATTGAGGGTCTAACTGCAGACCAGCACTGAGGGCACTTGGGTAAGTACCTATATACTCGACCATGAAATGCAATTTGCGTGCTCCTTATGCATGCTTCCTCTGAAATTGGCTTGCTATGTCAGCAATTTGCTTTTTTCACTTGCTATTAAACTTATATGTGACATGTCCTCGAAATTTGCTTCAACCAGATGCCATGATAAATGCTTTGTAAAATAATAATAATAATGATTCCTGTAGACAACACGCCACATTCCACAAGGCTGTCACATCATATCGCTATCATGTGTTGCAGTCATCTCACACAATGATCATTAATTAAAGCTTTCTCTCCCTCTCTGTTGCCCAGGTCACGTACCAGCTGCGCATCCTGTGCACGGCAGGCTTCTCGTGGCTGCTGCTGGGGCGCCGCCTCTCTCTCACCCACTGGCTCGCCCTCGCCTGCCTCATGATCGGCGTCGCGCTCGTCCAGGTGCTGGTCAGGTCTTATAGGTCAAGCCAATTCATTTATCTTCCCCCAGTTTTGCCAAGTTTTTTTTCCACTTAAAACAGTTTCTCCGTATTTAACTTTTTTTGCTCGTTTGTTTTAACGCATTTTCTCATTTATGGAAAAAATACACTATTGTGCTCGCCATGTCCGTCTGTCCGTCTGTCTGTCCGTCCGTGACTTCACGTTTTTGTCGACGAGAAAATGCGCTCTCTGTCACTCACTGCAGTGAGTACTGAGTTATATTTTTTTGCCATTTGGTTCATTGCATTTATTTAGTGTTGACCTATGAACCCATAACAGCAACTTCTTCCATCAGGTGGACGTTGGGAGCAGCGCTGTAGCCAACGTTGGGGGCTCCACTCATTCCCAGCTAAAAATGGGAGCATCACAGCTTGGAAAAATCCCGTCTGCTGCGCTTCCTCCAGCCTTGAAGGCAGAGGTTCACCCAGTTGCTGAGTCAGATGTTCACCCAGGATCGGAGGGCGACATGCCAGAGCTGAAACTTCCTGAGTTGCCAGCTGCCCTTGATGAACTGGAAAATAATAACCCAAAGGAGGAGGCTGCACAGGAAGACGGCCACCTGAAGTCTCTGATGGACTCCTTGCAGCAACGTTTCGGTGGTGGCTTCAATTCAACTAAAAGCTCTGCATCTGAAGTGAAGTCACAAAACGAGATCCCCAGCAGGAGCAACGTGCCTTTAGGTGGCGTGGAAGCAGGCGTTATCCGTGCAGGGTCTGCAGCAGCTCACCTGCAGCTGCTGCACGACAAAGCGCTGCTGCAGCAGGCGTCCAGTAACCGTGAGGTGTCGTGGCTGCTGGGGCTGCTGGCGGTGCTTGTGTCGTGCATCCTCAGCAGCTTCTCGGGGGTCTACTTCGAGCGGCTCGTGAAGCGCAGTCGACAGACGTCGCTACTCATTAGGAACATTCAGCTCGGTAAATGACTATAAATTATCTGTTGGATGATCTGCTTGCTTGGTACTGCTCGGTAAATGATCTCTTTGCTCGTTACAGCTCGGTAAATGATCTGCTAAACGCTAAATGATCTCTTAACTAATATCGCATTGGAAATAACCCGTTAAGTATCCTGTTTACACATTAGTTAACACTTCTGGTTTCTTTTTTACGTTTACTTTGAATAAGCACATTAACAAGCGGTTCTTCGGGACTCAGCCGTGGCTACTTTCGCTGCTAAAATGGATATAGCGTCCAAAGAGCTCCAGCCTATTTGTGGAGAAAGTTTCCGTTGTTTTTTTTCGAAGGAATGAATGCATTATTTTCATAGTAATATTGAAATTCTACAAATTATATCTCGTTTAAGGTTTTGAAATTTTTCACTTGTACTTTGAAATAAAATTATAAGCCTTATTTCGTTAATTTGGCGTCCATGGGCGCATGAAAATGAACTAATATTGAACTGCGGCCCCTGGCGGAATTAGCATGTTAGTTATTTTATTAAAATTTGGGACAGATAATCCATGTGGCCTATAGTCTTATAAGTCTTAATGCCCCTGCATATTTAATGAGTTGAATGTTACTTAATTCATTCATTGACGCCATGAGCTGCATGTCCATATCAACTTGTAGCCTTAGCAATGAAGCCTTTCTAGTGCTCGTCCAATGATGAGTGTATGTCGGCAACTAAACTTGTTTGCCGTATGGTTTCATTATGAAGCTCTTAACATATAATATGTTCAGCTAATGATTAATGTGCAGCATTAGTAACGAACTAATAGGTAAGTTCTACTTCATTTGCTACTGAGTCAATGCTTGCGTTTACGTTAGTTTCTGTTGCTCAGGAATATTCTCGATTATGTTCGGCACGCTGAGCGTGTGCAACGACCACCGCGTGTTGTGGCGGGGAGGCTTCTTCCAGGGCTACACTTGGGCCACCTGGGCCGTCATTGCCCTGCAAGTGAGTCCTCATGCTCCAGTCGTACTCCACTTATGCTCCAGTCATGTTCCACTCATGCTCCACTCCTGCTTAACCCATACTCCACTCATGCTCCATTCATGTTACACTCGTGTTCCACTCATGTTCCACTCGTGTTCCACTCGTGTTCCACAACTTCCACTCTTGTTCCACTCACGTTCCACTCATGTTCCTCTCGTCCCACTCGTGTTGTATCAGGCAGTCATTGTCACTTGACCAGCCCTTGAATTAATTGATAATTTGAATAATTTTCATAACTTGCTTGTGAAACTTTGGACGGTCTTGTTGGAGTTAGGCGAAAAATTTTCTTTTATGCTTGGGACTGTTTCCCTCACTACAAGTGACGGAAAAAGACTTGAATGACATGTGGACGTTTCTACGTCTACGTTTTATTTCTGTCCCTTATGTTTGGTGCTTCTCAGACTATTGTGAAAACAATCAATATAAAAGACGCCATTAGTTTTGGCCACATTTGTCTCTGCACATCACGCATTACTCAATACTGAGGGCCTGAACATTTAGGTATAGTCTGGCAACTCTAGTTTCAGCATCTAATGACGACAAATTGTGAATGTCTGGCCCTCTTTCAGGATTTAGGTTAAGGTAGTTAACGTTATTATTTGGTCACTTCTACGCACTTCATGTATTACACGTGCAGGCTGGCAGCGGTCTCGTTGTGTCCGTTACTATGAAGTATGCGGACAACATCTTGAAGGTGTTTGCCACGAGCGTGTCCATCGTGCTGTCCGCCCTGTTGTCCACCTACCTCTTGGGCCACTCTGCCCCCACAATCCCGTTCATCGTGGGCACGGCTATCGTGCTGGGGGCGACATTGCTTTACGCGGTTGCCCCCACACCAGGAGCCGCTGTCTCGAAGCCATCCGAGAAGTCCACTCAGCAAGTGTCGCCTCTTAAAGAGACGAGATCGCCTCCTTCTTATTTACTTGTGTCGTCTCCAAGCGAATATAAGAGCCTCATTTCAAGGTCTAGGTCTACTGAACGCCTGCCTATCGCGTCTGAAGAAGACTGGGATAAAATGCCTCTAATGGCAGACCCGCGCTCCTTGTCTGTAGGCCCCGAGCGCTGCAAGACCAGGAGTTTTGCCGCAGTGTCGCTGCCGTGCTCCGCCACCTCGACCGAGGCTAAGGTATTATTGGCCAAGCTTTTCTAGTGCATGTGCAGCGTGTTCCTGTCAAGCATACCTCTGATGTCGTGCTCCCTTGTCTAACGCTACGGTAATGGAACTAAAGTACCGTTGTAGCAGTACCTACCACTTGGCGTTACGTCTTAGCGTCCTCCTAATTTATTTGATTGTCACTTACCACTAGTTTCGGCCAGCTTTGTTGCCCCCCTCCTGCTGATGTTTGCTTCGTATCTGACTTTACTTTGCAGAGCTGCACGATCTTAGCTTTTCACGTAATTTCAGTCAATGAGATGTAATTATCCCAACTTCCCAAGCTGATCTGAAGATCTTGACCCTCACTGCATTACCAACGGAGCATGACGGCTGTATGACTGCGTTTTTATCATTATTCCCCGTTATTGTTGTTATCTTTTAACTGCAGCTTCCATGTTTTCTTACTTAACACGGCTGTTGTATTGTCGTCTCTGCTTAGCCTCATAACTTGCATGCATTTGCTTATTTGCCTATTAAGAAGAGCAGACTCTAAAATTTCCGTTTATTAGGGGGCGTTTATTAAATCACTGTTGTGTCTTCAATGAGCCTCGCCAAAGATGAACGTTTCACTCTCAAGATGTAACTGTACATTCATATCTTTCGAATTTCGTGTACATAGAAGTTAGTGATTGTCTAATCAAATTCATCTATCCAAAATATCTCGCTAATTGAATAAAAGAAATGACCATTTTATCTTTGTGCACAAAACGATACTTTCTCAATGTCAACAAATGTTCATCAAGAATGAACGAATAAATCCGTTGACATATATACTCGTAGAACTTTTTCATTCTGCAACGAAGTGATTTTACTCTTAATGTTCCTAAATTTTTTATTAGTAAGCGCCCATTTCATTTTTAACGCATAATGCACGACATTTTTTTGGCCGTGTTTCATTTTGTATAAATTAACGATTTTTTCCAATCCGTACTTCTATTTCGACTGTGTGCTAACGGTAGGGGAAATTGAAGCTTTGTCTTCTCGGGAATTTTTTTCGACTTGAAAACAATATTTTTTATTCGTTTTAAGCCCGTTCGTCAAAAATTTGATGAGCGAACCTCTTTTTCATTTTTTGGAAAGATGCCAGTCGAAGAAACCTGTTCAAAAAGGAATGTATGTACATGTCGTATTCTGTATAAAATGCTGGTGAAAAATGAATGCAGTGTTTATGAATGGCCACTATTGATTCCTGAAAGCTCCAAAGTATTTTTATTTACTGAAACTGGAGTGTTGATGATCCTGTATAATTGTAAGGGAATAAACTGACTTTTATAAATGTTCGTCAACGTTGATGACACTTGATGTATAATTGAAAGAAAATACACTGCGTTCTGTAAACGTTTGTCAACGTTGATGATACGTGTTATATAATTGAAGAAAAATACACTGTGTTCTATGAACGTTTGACAACGTTGTTCATATGTGCTGTATAATTGAAAGAAAATACGCTGCGTTCTATGAACGTTTGACAACGTTGATGATACGTGCTGGATAATTGAATGAAAATGCATTCTGTTCTTGAACGTTAGTCAACGTTGACGATACGTGCTATTTAATTGTAGAAAAATACACTGCGTTCTATGAACGTGTGTCAAAGCACCCAAAACATTGGTTTCCTCTGATTCCCGCTCAGCCATCGCCCTGCTCACTTCCACCAATCCCTGCACATCTGTGCGCGGTTCAGCTTTTGTGTCGTCATCTCTTGTAATTTTCATGTTTAATTTACGAATTTGTTGAGTTAGTTTGACTTGAAACTCACTCTCATTTTTTACATTCTCAACTTAGTTCGTAAATAATTGAAGTATACTATGGTGCTACTTATCTATTTGATGTCAGTTATTAGTTTGCAGTTACCTTATGTTTCGTCTTTTGTAGATCAAGCGTCATTTTATTTGTGTACTGAATTAAACTGATGTGCTTTAACTTGGTAAGAACTTAGACTTGATTATCTTGGCTTTAGTAAATGTGCTATATTTATTTATTATTCACTATCATACAGCCGAGGCATTCTCCAAGCTTTGTTTGGTCCAAGATCGTCTCTCTTCCTCCTTATGTTTATGTTTAAATGTTTGCAGCTACCAATTGGAGCCACTTAGACCTGTGTTATTCATGGCTATATTTATATTAATACGTCTTATGTCCCGAGTTTGGCTCGCATGTACCCAGCTACTTGCTCCTCTCCCTCGTGCGCACGGCTTCTGCCCCCACGCCTGCCCTGGCTTCTCTTCTTCCTCAGCTGTCCAGTGTTGCTTTTATTAGTTCGTTATCAGGCGCCTTCTCTTATTGCTTTGTTTTACATCCCAAGTAATCAACGCAAACAAATTTATGTTGCTGATAAGTTAAATAGCGTCAAAACTGCTCAAGAGTTTAGTGTGATGTTTGATCAGTTATTTTCAGTCATGCAGCAAAGCCGGTTTTTATACTCCGGAATGAACGCATATGCTAACTTCAATTCTCTTCAAGAATCTAGTGCGCTTTAAGCAAATATTCTACTTTACAATTATAATATTTATTATTTATGAATTAGCATGACACGAACAATCCTCCTCAGCTTCTGATTTTTTTTTCAGCGACTAAGACATTGGTTTATAGTAAAGTCGTGCAAATTGTCTAAAATCAGTCTAATTGTTCGAGAAGTTTGATGTTAAATCATATCTTGTGTCACTGGAATGCAAGAAATATTCGATCTCAATGCCTGTCCTGTCTTTCTATGTATGTCTTCCATTGAATAGGAGTCCTATCTCTAATCTGTTGTATCTTTAATACTTTTCTTCCTTCTGTCTCTAAATTTTTATCCTTTCTTCCCCGTGTGATGAATTACGCTACTGTGATTATAATAATCAATTATCGCTCGATATCATTGAAATACCTACAAAGAATTATATACAAAAAACATATAGATATATATATACAAGAAACACATCCATCAATATAATAAAAACTTTTCGTCACGATTGTGATGATTAGTGTCGTTGAACAAGCCTACGTCTGATTCTCTGCTGCTCTCTTTGCAGGTCCAAGCAAAGGAAATGTGATAGTCAACAAACTTTTATTTTGTTTAGTACGGCAGTCTTTACCTGGTGATTTTGTTCTTTATTGACTTATAGTTTTACTCGATTTGTTATATCGACGTTATATTGTTTTTAATTTTTGCTGTGAAGCTACTCGAGTTCAATGTTTTATCAAGTAAGATTCCTCTGTCGAACCTCATAGTTATCATAGCGTTGATACTAGCGACACCCAACACAATTGATTGATCAATATATAATAAGAATTTTCTAGTGACGATAGATTTAATTGAGAAGCTTCGTTCAATCTTTCACAATCTCTGTCATGCCTTACCGCTTGAATAATGTGACGTCACCAATCACCTTTAGGTCATCCATCAAACTAAAGCATCATTTCATTAATTTCACTGATACCTTTAAAGTGAATTGTAATTGCATTGATATTGTACGGAAAACTAGCACTACAATCATTTCACTAATATTTTTAAAACTAAAATTATTTTCTATAAAAGCAGTCAATTCGCATTCAGAAACAGAAAGTATCGAGGCCAATTCCCGTGTCATGTAGAGGCTTTCCTGCGCTCTTATTTTTATTGAAGTCCGAATACTCGAAGTGTTCGAGACCTCGCGATGCCTTTACTTGTCGCCGCGTGTTGTACGCTTCATATCTGCACTCGTGATCATAACTGTCTCGTGTCGCGCCTTCCTCTAGTGTGCCATGTACGAGGCATTAATTACATTATTACCCTTACTTACTACGGCACCTTACGCTTATAAATAAGATTTCCTGATAGTTTGTAGCTCCTAACAATAAACATTTTCCTCTATTCAACTAAATCTTCGTCCCTGAAGTAACAATGAGTACGAATTGTTCTTCCTGAACACATTTTAGGGTTTAACATGATCCTCGTCGCCGAGGTGAATCAAATTTGTAGTTTTAGTAGCAAATTTTCATGCGAGTTAAGTGCAGTAGCACATGCTCTGTTGTTGCTGATTTCAGTGCTGTAATATTCTTCACCAAATGAAGTCAGAACTGTTTTAACTTATTTTAGTATCCCTGTATGAATATTTAAAGGTACACCATTCATTACATAATGCTTCGATGTGACCATTCTGAGAGCAAGATATCTAATGCTGGTGCTGTCTAGACCAGTGAATTCAAGATTCGTTTAATTGGTTAATTGTTGTGTTTATTCTAGTCATTATTATCAAATCTCGATAGGATGTCAGTAGTTTAAACGGCTTGTATCAGGCAGCGCTTCTTCTGCTGGAGATATAATCTCATTTTCCTGTTAGTGAGGGGAAGGTGTTGAGCGTTTTTCATGTTACCATAACTCACGAATTTCCAAGTTAGTAAACCTGCCCGTTACTTGTACCAAGTTCGTATCACTGGTACACATCGTGAGCTTTATCTTCACGTACTTTTAGTCGAGCTATGCTTGCCAACGTGAATGCAGTTCAATATTCGAATTAAGATGCGAGTGATGCTCACAAGTCTATTTATTTGTGGCCTATCTACAATAAATTACATGTCTTTCATACTAGATTTTTTTCTTGGCCTTGTTTTTGTACGAGTTGCGTTATGCGCAACAGAGAAACCAAACTAACAGCGATAGCTCTACGCTAACTGGTTGATCTTTTACTTGGAAATTGAATGCCTTGTATGGTTTATTGGCGGCAATAATGCAAACGACCACTGAAAAAAATTGGAATCTATCTCTTGGACTGTTGAGTAAACGCGCCTTATTTCTTATGTGGATAATGCCTGACAAAGATCAGTTAGCTGTGGAGTTGAATAGGTTTAGAACGCCATCTTCACCTGTCGTACCTGTGCCGATTTAATTATATTTATAGACCAACATTTTAAGGGGACAGAGTCGAACACTTCAAGTTGCAATAAAAAAATGAAAAATCTGTGCTAACGCGATTGGACTGGAGGACCAAATAGATTAGCTCTAGCCTGGTATATTTTGATCATAAGGTGCACTTTCTAATTCACGGGAGAATTGAGGCACTTATAAGCAGTGCTCTCTACTACATTGGCCTTGTACTTCGCGTTTCAGGTTTAATAGAGTATATGCTGTAATTCGACAAGCTACATAAACCTCGTATCTTATATTACACTTTCAAGCTTCTATTTCCTATGGTACACCAACGAACTCGCTGTATGGCGGTCCTTTGCTGACCGCCACTTCCCGCAAATGCGTAGTTAATTTGTCCTGACTATTCTGATTGAAGTAAAAATATAAGGTTGGGTCTCTACACTCTTCTACAACGTCAACAACTCGAATTTACGCTTAGCACGAACACGACGAGCCATGACTACAGTAGAGCTAACGCTTCTAAACATAGTATTAAAAGCAACCGATAGCTTCAGTGGAGATAATTCTTATATTGGAACTGCTCTAGTAGTTATCGTCCGCCTTAAATGCGGGCAAGAGTCATCGACGCAGACCTCAAGATATCCTATTAGCCTGATGTATGTTAGGATATGAACACAAGACATTATTATAATATTCTTTAGTCATCACACACGAGGTCACGGCCACAAACCCGACGCAGAAGTCATCCGCCTCGAGCAGGTCTTGGTAAACTTGTTGCTCAATGCATCATCGGCGCGTCGAGTACGAGCCGTGTTTCGTGCTGATAAACTTTCCATGCTACACAGGCGCTTAAAAACATCACCTTACATTATTATAATAAAATTATTTTCATAAAACTCTGCAAATAACTATCTCAGAGCCAGATTAAAATTATAATTCTATTGGATTTAGCGCACATGACGAGACTCCCTGCGTGTGATCGAATCTAACCACACTCGTGTTACTACCGAACGTGCAATCTCTGCAATATAATTTCATTAACAACCATTTCGGTAGCGCTCGCACGGAGAACAATGAGCGTAAGCATCGTAAGCAAATGTGATTTTAAAATAATTCTGAAGGAGAGCATGATCGCTAGTGCATCATCTTCCATCATCATGTCAATGCCGTACAATTTCTATCGCATCATACCGCTCCCACTGACCGCAACTGAAAGTATCCGCAGGCGGTGTTCTGTTCGAATCGCATCAAAGGAATTCTGACGAGCGCCACCTCGGCTGAGGTAGTGGCAGGTGACATCAACTTGGCCTTGAGATGTTTTACGAGTTATTTTAATATCAATGAATAGAAATTAAATCTGGTACAAGGCACGTCTAGTGAAGCAGCCCCCACATGTCCAACAAAACAAAACTAGAAATATTCAAGAAATTCGTGTGTGTTGCTGTACTGTAATTCGATGTTATTTGAGCGCGTATCTAGAATACAATTTGTGTCTGTAAATTACCAAGATAAAAATTGTGGATATTCTCGTGGGATACTGAGGTACTGCATAACGGAGGCTAAACTCCCTTCACTCTGTGAATATCAAAACGACTCTAGAATATCAGATTTCTATCCTCATTCAGCGACGGATTTGCTAGTAAGTATAGATATTCTGTACATAACGATAACAGATCTAGTCTACCCCGAGCCGCACGTAGCTTTGGGCGCGTGCCTTGCATTTTTCCGCACATACTCGGCACATTTTTCACTCAGGCCGAGCCTTGGCCACTCCTCCTCGAAGGCGGCGCGAGACCCGTAGCCTCCCATGTAGCCGTTGAGCCGCGCGGCGACGTGTGACGACATCAAACCCTCCTTGCTGGGGTCCAGGTCGAGCATGTGGCACAGGCTGGGGTGCTGCTGCAGCAGGTACTTCTGGTGGTAGCTGAGGGGCAAGGTACAGCCGTGAGGAAGCTTGTTGCAGTCCTCGTTACAAGAAAGTTCTCAATAATTTAGGCGAGCATGATGTGGTTAATCAGTGGAAAAACGATTACGGGAAATCAATTTTGCAGAGGAAGAACGTACATTGTACATGCTCATCACATAAAGGGGCTCCATAGGATAACAATGAATACTGCCATCCTGTGCATAAGGTGAGTCATTAGGATGTAAGTATGAGTGCAGCAAGCACAATGGATAAGTTCAAGTTTTCTAGCGGGAACTGCGCTGCTTTTGAACTGTAAACTAGGCTCAGAAGAAGTCCAATAAATTCAATGGATATATCGTGAGTGCGTGCTTACTGAACAACTATTCATTAAACCACTATTAGTACCTATCAGTTTCTCTCCTGAAAAAATTATAAAAATATAAAAAAAGTGAATTTAGTAGTTTGTAAAATAATTTTGCATCAACTTCAAACTTTTCTCATTAAAAACTGGCAAAAGACATTTGAACTGAAACACAGGCTTGATGTTGGAGAACAAAAAAATCACCACCCTATTTCTCACTCTTCAGCATCATAGAATGTGGAGGCAGGAAGAATGGCGGTCGTGATGGGCTTGGAACGTTTCTTCTGCTCAGCGGCCATTGTCTGCTCAGCGAGCTGCTTTTGCTCCTCATCATGGTAGAAAATTGCAGACATGTACTGCAAAAACGGGGTTCTATATAATTTTATTCTCCAACTTTCACGAATCTGCTCACTGTTTCAGGAGAGATAGACAAGTTTCAAGATGATTCTTTTTCAAACATTGAGAAGAGATTGATGAGAAGGAATATAAACTGAACCAAAGCACAATCAAGGCAACAAGTAATAAGCACCAACAAGTTTTGGCTTAAAAAATACATACTAGGGTAAATAACAATGGCTTAAATTCATATAAACGTAGTAGGAACTTTTTGTGTGGTGCAATTATCCATGAATCAAAATGAAAAAGGAATCCAGGAAAAATGTATGTGGGTCTGGAATATATTAAGATATTTAATATTTAATAGCGATGAATTTTGTTCAAAAACTTGCATACAGACAACCTAGCACTGTTTGATTCGAAGTTATACACCATTCACTCAAGAAAATCTAGGCATGATCAATTTGACCTGCTTGGTTTACATTGCCAAGCATGGAAATATAACATTTTTTCTCAGTACATATCATTGAACAGGAGCGTGCTATGCGCAGTTGATCTGAAAGTAATGATTGAGGCTCACTTGACGTGGCAGGTTCCCAGTTGGCTCATGGTTGTGCCAGAAGACATCGAGCAGCTCAGAGAAGTTGGTCTGTGATGGATCATAGTCGACCAGCACCGACTCAGTGTGATCACCACTGAAAAAAATCTCATGGTTAGCAATTGTTATTGTTAGATAATGAGAGATGTAAGCTATGATTAGTTCAGCTCGTCAGATAAGCTGTAAATATCTTAAGCTAGAAATGTTTATTACGTATTGCAATGCATGCAAGTAGAAAAATGGATTAGATTGCATTGCATTAGGAACAGAGGTTGACATGCATGTGTGCTAGTCATATGTGACTTTTAGGTCTAAGCTAGCTAAGGAGGAAGATGGGCAGAGACGAGACCATAGGTTTGGGGAACTTATTTGGTGGAATCTGGTATACAACTGAAGTATAAAGGCTTGCTGGCCATACATGACCTACTATTGACAGCATTGTAGTTCTACTCTAATTTGATCAATACGTAAACACGTAACATCTCCCCTTCAAACAATACAAAGAGGGCGCAATGAAGTAAATTAATTTCCTAATTTTGCATAGTACATCAATCTAGATGTAGACCATTACAAAGACATACACAAAGAAATAACAGACATTAAAACTATTGGTAACGTTGCGGTCGCCTTATGGTTCGTCCGCTTCTCGACTTCACTTCGGGAGAAATAGCTTGTTCCGTAGAAGTTGTTGGTAGAGTTGACGTCGACGGCGATTTCGGGATGGTAGGAATGTTCTTATTTTCGGTTTTGGTAGGAGACTGTTTATTGGGTTCTTTGGTTGTTTCCGAGATGATGGACTGATCTCTTCGTAAATGCTGCCTGTTGCGTCTGAACTGTTTTCCTTCATCTGTCTCGACGTTGTATGATCGGCTGCTGATCTCTTCCTTTACTATGGCTGGTTTCCAAATTTCTTCATTTCTCAAAGGCTGCATTCTGACTGTGTCATTTGTTTTCAGCGGGCTAAGCTCCTTCCTGTCTTTCGTTCGGTCGCCTATTTGCTGTTGTTTTCGTTCTCGTTGTGCCGTTAATTTCTCCTGTTCCGGAGCATCTGGTCGTAGTAATGATGGGTTTGTTGGAATTAAGGTCTTGGTACGACGTCCCATCAACCGTTGAGCTGGACTGTACGAAATTCCTTCTTGTGGGGTGTTTCTATAGCTTAGTAGAGCTAGGTATGGGTCTTCTTTCTTGTAGTGACATTTCTTCATAAGGGTTTTTGCAATTTTGACTGCTGCTTCTGCTGCTCCATTGGATTTGCTGTTTCCTGGCGATGAAGTTTCATGATGGATTTGGTACATTTGGCAGAATTTTTCAAATTCGTTGGAAACTAATTGTGGGCCGTTGTCGCTGACTATTTTGTCGGGGATGCCGTATCTTGCAAAGTGCGCCTTTAGTTTACTGATAATATTGTTCGAGGTCAAGTCATCCTTCAAGTAGTCGACTTCAAAGAATTGGCTATAATAGTCAACAGTTATGAGGTAGTTTCTTCATTTGATTGTAAAGATGTCTATCCCTAAATATTGCCACGGTCTTTGGGGTAGTATCCGCAGGTATAGTGGTTGAGCCGGTTGATTTCTTTGAAGTGACGCGCATGTGGGGCACTGTTCTACCAACTGTTTGATCTCGGCGGACATTCCGGACCAGTACACGTACGTTCGTGCTCTGCGTAGACACGAATTTATGCCCAAATGTCCAGAATGTATTTTCTTCTTCATGTCGTAGCGTAGTGATGATGGGATGATTATTCTTTCTCCTCTCAGAATTAGGCCGTCTTCGATGGTCATTTCATCTCTGAAGTTATAGTATGGTAATAGGTCCTTTGATAACTCTTCTTTATTTTCTGGCCATCCTTTGGCAATAACCTCCTTCAATCTTGTCATGGTTGGATCACTCTTCGTAGCTCTCTCGATCTGTTTAAATCTGTTTTCGTTAATTGGAGTCTCTTCAAGATTTCTGGTCATATGTACATGCTCGCATTCTCCTAGTGGGCTTCTTGATAGTGCGTCTGCTGTAGGTATTTCCGTTCCAGGTTTGTACTCCAATGTGTAGTCATATTCTTGAATCTTCAATAACATACATTGTATTCTTTTTGGAGCTTTCGAAAGGGGTTTTGTTGCTATGCTCGTCAGTGGTTTGTGATCCGTCACAATTTTCACTCTTCGTCCGTATGCATAATGATGAAACTTCTTCAATCCCAAAACAATCGCTAGCATTTCTTTTTCAATTTGCGCGTAGTTGCGTTCACAGTCGCTCAATGTTCTGCTGGCGTAGGCAATGGGCTTTCCGTCTTGAAGTAGGACAGCTCCTAAGCCAAACTCAGATGCATCATTCTCTGTTAGTTCTTTTTCTGGATCATAAATAGCTAGTCGTGCNTTCACATAGTTCCTGGGAAGAATGTTGACGCTGGAGCCAGTATCTATTTGGAACTTCACCGTCCTATTTTCGATCTCCATAGCGCATTTTACCATCTTATCGCTGTTGCAGTTTTGTGCGACGAGGTTGTTGATCCATTCTTCCGACTCAGAGTCAGTGCTTCCTTCTAAGTAGTTGACTTTGTTTTTGTTTAGCGAATTCCTCGATTGCGGTTTCGATAAGCACATTGAAGCAAAATGATTCTTCTTCAAACATTTCTTGCAGGTTTTTCCATATGCTGGGCATTTGTTTTTGTCAAATTGGTGGTGCCTTCCACAAAATTTACACTGTCGTTTATTCCTCAGATTCGTTGAAGCTTCTTTCTTGGAGTCGATCACCTTGTTAACTTCTGGGTGTAGTGTTTTATTATGAGTCACCGCTTTTTCATTTGCTTTACAGATATCCACCGTTTTCTCTAGCGTTAAGTTACGCGTCTTCAATAGTTCCTTTTGGATATTTGCATCATGTATGCCTAAAACAATTCTATCTTTCAGCAGTGACGTTTTGCAGTTGTCGCAGTAGTTGCACGTCTTAATCAATCTTTGAAGTTTGGCGTAGAAAAGTTCGAAGCATTCTCCTTCTTCTTGGTTTCTTCTGTTGAACATAAAACGTTCGTAGGTTTCGTTAGCTTCTCCGATGATGAAGTTGTCGAACGCTCGAATAATCTGGTTGACTGTCGCGTCTTCAGCCAGTTGGAATGTGTTGTATGCATCCAGGGCGTCATCATCAAGGCAATGAATGAAAAGTGCTTTCTGCTTTACTGTGGAGATTGAGCTGAAGTCCGTAATCACAGTGTAGGTCTCCCAGCGTTGTTTGAAAATTTTCCAATTCTTCACTGCGTTATTCCCTAACGTCATGCGGTCGGGCATTTTCAATGCCGCCATCTTCGTGTAGGTCGGTTGTGAGTTGCTCTCTTCCATCTTCACAATCAATTGTTACTGTCCGCTGCCACCATGTTACGTTTGCTAGTCGTATGACTAAGTCCAGGCTAGCTATAAGGATGAAGATGAGCAGAGACGAGACCGTAGGTTTAGGGAACTGTATTTGGTGGAATCTGGTATACAACTGAATTATTAGAAGGCTTGCTGGCCTTACATGACCTACTATTGACAGCATAGTAGTTCTACTCTAAATTGTTCAATACGTAAACACGTACGTGCTCTATGTTTTCTATAATGAAATTGTGAATCAAGTCTATTTATTGTGAAATCAAACTAGACACAACCAAAACATAAGTGTGTGACACTGTGATGGGTCGTCTTTATTAGTTAAGCAAGGGAAGGTATTCAAGGTTCTTAAAGTCTAAAAGGTTAAATAAAAGATGGCCTCCCAACTCCCCTTATAGCCATCCCTGTCCACCAGGTGTTTTTCTCTTTTTGTTCAACTTTATTTAATTCTAATACAAAACTTCATTATTAAGGGACTTAAAATTTAAACCTAAGAGAAAGCTCTAAAACAAAAGCCTAACCAAATAACTGGATAACCAGATAATGGGAAACCTGACAACTGGCAACCAGGCAACTATACAACCGGACAAATAGAAAACTGGCAACTGTACAAACGTACAAATGGGGCATGGGTCGCTTATTTGAAGTAGTTGAAGATGCTTCTGTAAAATATTTACATTATCAACACCTAACACACTATTATTAAACACAACATCAATACAAACTTCAAAACATATATACACAATAGACTATCAAGCAGGATAACAGATAAATATATTTCTCATCTATAACTCTCATTGCAAAAACACAACATTAAAATCTTTATTAATGAATATATGATCAGTGATTAAAAAAGGTATATCTTGGCAACCACTACTCACCAACCACAGGCAGTAGTGTGAGTATGATATGATGGCGGAGAGGAGATTTGGAATTTTAATCAATCACCACTGACACATAAAATAATGGTCTGCAAAAAGGGCAAAGAGAATGAGATGGAGAGCACTGACAACACAAATATTGATGTTTACCATGAATTTCAAGATTCTAAAAACAACTACGTTAACTCGGAACTGGGGGATCATTACTTCCCCAAGTGGGAGCAAGGTAACCACCACTCTCCAGCAGTAAGAGTGACAGCCCATAACAACACCGTCTTGTGAGAAGTAAACAGAAAACTCCATGTGAATGTATGCAGTGAAAGAGTTGAAGTTTATCTCATAATTTTGTGTGAAATCGAAAACTTTGTGGGTGATGTCCAATCGTGAGAATTTTTTACAAAGCTGGATGTGTTTTTTTTTATTTTAGAACGTATGCATTGCAAAAATGTGTCCGATAGCCTACAGATAAACGACTAGTTAACTTGATTAGTCGTTGGCAACACGAGATTGGATTTCAAACCATGCGCGATTTTCAAATGAGCTCAGTTCGTCAATTTTCATTGCAGTGGAAGGTGGTGTAACGTGGTGGTAGGGTTGGTATTTCGATACGTTTTCTTATATTGACATGAGAATATATTACCTATACAGAATTCCACACTGCCCCATGCCCTTGGCCTTGGGCCCCTCTTGCAAGTTGTAATGGTCTAAACTCAACAGTTCGACCCCATCCCCATGGTCTCATCACAACTCCCTTTAGAAATATGTGGAGTTTCAAAATTGATAGTAATAAATCAATAAATATTTGAACTGGGAAATTCCTTAGTTACTTACGTTGGTTCCACAATGATATCAATGACGTATAAATCTTTCTATTGTGTTATGTAGCCTCAGTATTAGGCCTTTAATGCCCATTGACAAAATTTTTCTATGTCAAATAGTTTTTGAGTTGTGGGGGTTTTTGTAAAAAAAACGAAAAGTGGTCTAAGTTACCCCGCCGGTCTAAGTTACCCCATTTTACGGTATGTCGTCCCACGGGGACGTCACACACAAGAACACGTAGAGACAAAAAAAAGCAATATTTCACTGCACGACAAACAAATAAATGTAAATAATTGGTAATGGAAAAGTTTTTCTGGAACATTTTGAGAGACTGTGCCTAAGCAGAATACGATATTAATAAATTATTGGTGAAGATACTAACAATAAAGTAGTTCATTTGATGGCTGCTGCTAGCGCTGGCATCTGAATACGGCCGTGCCACCTTTGTTTAGAATTCGAATAATTCAATATCTCACTGCAACACAAGTCAATACATTTAAAAAATTAGTAATGGAAAATATGTTGCTGGAACACTTTAAGAGACCGGACCTAAACAGAATACGATATTATTATATTAGTAGTGAAGACTGAAGATACTAACAATAAAGTAGTTCATTTGTTTGCCGCTGCTAGCGCTGGCATCTGTAATATGTGAAGCTTCTATGGGTAATTTTACTTCTATGATCAATTTGAATCAAACATTTACCTAATGCAAGAAATTAGCAATCAATAATTCAAGGCTATTTTGTAAGTTTTGTAACAAGGGAAGACTACATTAAATACATATTGGCAACTTATGCTAAAAAAATGCACTGAAACTGCAAACAGCTGTGACAGAAGGTGCCAGAAAGCGCCATCGATTCATTTGTCATTTTTTATTTCAAATCGCTTTCAGTTTTTTGGACTAGGAGCGTAAATTTCAGTGTAAAACCTATTAAAAGTTTAAGTTTCTAAGTGGATTTTGATGCTGTTAACATTTAAATACTTGAAAGTATCTCTGATGCAAGAAATACTGGCTAAATACATTTTAATTTAGAGATTAACATAAATCGAAATTAGTGTTGTTCCGGGCTGTGTTGGTTCTTGCAACTGATTTTTGCATCCAGTCGCTTATAATGAAAATAAAATTGTTTAAGCAAGTATTTCTTGCATTAGAGATACTTCAAAGTTTGTTAATGTTAACAGCATTATAATCGATGCAGAAACGTACATTTTTTATATAGATATTAAAAATTTAGGCTCTTTGACTCGTATACTATGGCCCCATGGGTCTAGGATTTCAAATGGATGCATGTGTTCAAATTCAAATAAGGCCCGCCCACGGCCAGTGTCAGCTCAGCTGATGAACCGCCCCTTTCTTCAGAAGCAAGAAAGCTTTTGCCGGGTAAGGTTGTGTTACATGATCGGTCCTCAGTCCGTAAAGGTGTCGATCGGTTCAAAATGACAAAAGACCAGGTTCTTTTGAATAACCTATAGAATTGCACCATGATTATACAAACCCTCTATGGCTATGCCATATATAAAACTGCTCAACAGCTCTATCCCATGCCATCTAACCTCCTCACGATTTTTGGTAAGCAACTCCCTACGCCTTACCGCTGTTGATACACAGCCAGCACTCAAAGCAGATAGTTTTTTAGACTCTCCCTCAAGTTCATTTTTGAGTCCAATAAGTAGACCAGTAAAGTATCCTGGATACCAGCATTATCATACTTAAGAAATTGGTTTAAATCTTGAGTAAATGAGGAAATTAAAAATGAACTGATTCTAAAAAAGCTCTGGTTTGCCACTATGCCTGTACGTCAACAGTACGATCCTGCATGCCAATGTTGGGACTACATTCCCGACATCCTCCCGGCCGGCGAAATCGACACGATCAATACCTAATAACAATGCGCGTAAATGGACTATACAAATTAGGTCAATATGGCATAATTGCAGAGCGTAATTATACTATGTGATACAAAATATGAATACATCAGTCCCTTGATTACCGCGGTTAATAAATCCCCGAGTTTTACCGTGTTAAGCAAAACCGCGCTAATCAAACTTAAGAATATATGGGAATAATAATAATGAATCCTCAAAAATAGCAAAGTTACATAATAATTTTTTCTACTAAAATTCATCATATTTTTTTCTAAATAATAGGGGAAATAAATGAAAGAAATGTGAATGAATTAACATTTATTTTTTACTGAAAAATGAATCAAATTTCAATTGCACAGTAGATTTCTTGCTCTCCTGCATAATTGTGCGATAGCAATTCAAATAGCAATTCAAATAAAAAGCAAATCCTCCATTTCGATCATTATACGAGTCCTATTTCTAGTGCATTGTACGCTCGACGACGTAGAAGCAATTTTGCCTTTCTCTTGATACTCGGACGATTTTTTCAAAATTGTGCGTATTGTTGACTCGGGGAAACCCTGGGTCTTCACCGATCTTTGTTTTTGTTTCACCATTATCAAAACGCTTAATTATTTCAAGCTTAGTCTCCAAAGTGATATTTTTATGTTTAAGCATTCCCTTTTTGTCCATAATTATGACGGTAATTTATCAAGGAAAATTATGTAGTTTGATAAAAGTGAGCAGTAGATATGGCAGCAATCTTGACCAGTTGAAGGCTAACGAGTAACTAGAGCACCGGCATGGCGCACTTACCGGCAAACGTTGCCGAACTCGACCATTCCAGTTATGAACGAGACAAGGCACGGTTAAACCGACTCTGTAGTCAGCATGAGTGCCTTCAGAACGGGACCTTATTTAAAGAATTATTGGCTGAAATTCATAAAGTAACAACATTTGGCAAATTTTTCCAAAAGTCGTAACAAAAGTAACAACATAAGATCTAATAAGCAAAAAGTAACACTTTTGTTACAAACGTAACACCTCTGGTTAGAGGCGGGAAAATGATGCGTTGTGAAAAAAAGTCGTGCTAATCAAAACTGGCACCGCGTAGATTGAGGGTAGGTTGCAAATTTTTTTTCCGCGTTAATCAAAACCGCGGTATTCAAAACCGTGCTAATCAAGAAATTGCTGTATATATATATATATATATTTGCAAGATAAGTCAATGGTCTGTCTTTTATTTTTGCTTCATTTGAGCAATTATGGTTTCCAAATCTGGTTGCGTTATGTTATGTCATGTGTACTTTGAATGTGCAAAAATTATAACTATCATATGAAAATTGTTACATAGGTTATCATAGCATGAATCGCAATAGAGTATCAAGATTGCAGTTCTGCCACCACCCTTCATTGAATTATCCCGCCTTTTTTCTAAAATTCAATAATCTCTCTTCCAGCAAAGTTTGCGAAATTCATTAGCTGCATAAAAAGTGTTCAAGTTCTGGTTGACTTGAAAACTTGCGGTAAACTTGCAGTTCCAAAAATGGTGGGAAAGCTCTAATTGCGCCGCTCTGGAGGCAATCTATATAAATAATAATATAATCCCTGCCTACGCTGGAGGAAGTTCAAACTTCAGAGGTGGAACTTAATGCAGTAAATTTGCAGTAAGTCAGAAAATACCAGAAAAATACCAGATTTAGGCATATATACCAGATCTAAAATATTCATACCAGACACCTTCTGAAAATACCAGATTTGTTAAATCTGGTATAGAAATATACCATCTGGCAACGCTGGTTCAGCGTTACTTGAAATATACAGATGATGTTGCCATTCCATTCAGATGAACTGTCTAAATCAGAACTGTGTCGGACGGCTCCGCGGCCCGCGCCGAGTGCTGCGGTGTGAATTCACGAGTGTGAAATCGATGACCGTGATTTGCGCAAACGCCTGTGCAAAGAAAATATAATTAGATTGCTTTGCGCGAACTGCGCTGACCTAGGGCTTAAAAAAACTATTCATGCGCGGGAAATTTCCCCGTTTATATACATCTTCCTGAGTGTGGTCCAAAAGTAGGTATGTGCTGATGTGCACAACAAATTTTTTCTTCAATCATAATGGAAATTATACATCTAGAAAAGAAAAAAATATCGAAAAATGCCATCCCAGAAAGGGGCAAATTTTTGGGCACTTTTATTGGAAAAACTATCTTTCATAGGTTTCCTAGTATAGCCAATTTCAAAGATTTCAGCACCATTGGTAGGTAGGGGTAGGCCTTTCATCCTATGTGCAAAAAAAATATTTTCTTTGATTCTAATGAAAATTTCACCACTGCCAAGATGAAAAATATAAAAATATCATATATGTATGAGTGGAGTACCTAAGTCAAAAACTGAAAAAGCTACAAATTTTTTCCTTTTTTTTTTCAGTTTCACCCCAAAAATAGACCAACTTTTGTCACTTCTTTGGAAAAACTATCATTTCAAGGCTTCATATGAGCCAATTTCAAAGCTTCATGCACAATTAGAAAGCTCATGTTGAAGGCTATCTAACTAGGGTAAACTCACCATATTCTGACATCGTGGGTAATTCTGATACTTATCAACTTTTTCCTTGATATTAAGCTTTGTCTTGGTTCCACGCATGCATAGATGGTTGAAATAGAGACGTCATACTATTGCATGCAATATTTCTGCAAAACACTAGGTCTGGTGAGAAAATGTTAAGATCCGCAGAGCAAAACTCCACGTCACCCAGTGAGTACCGTCAACCGGGGCAACTCGGGACTGGCGGGGCAACTCGGGACGCACCTCCGACACGGCATAAAACTGTTATAGTAGCGAAACTAATTGGAATATTGCAAAACTAAATATCGACGGGGCTACTCGGGACACTCTTTTTTTGCTTCTGGCACCTTACAAATAGCATATGGAATTTTTTTGAAGATGCCATGCGATAGCCCTCGCAAAGAGCTATAAAATGAGCCTAAACTTGTTTATGAAATGTTTCATCGTAAGAAGTTATTAACGAAAAACGCTCAAAACCGTCCCGAGTAGCCCTGGTTGACGGTACATCAAAACACAAGTGAAAGTTAAGAGTTGACCTTGCTCTACCAAATGGTGATAAACTGTTTGTGTAGAATGAATATTATGGTTTGAGACTTTTGAACAAGTCTTTGAATATATTAGGAATCCTTTAAGTATACTTGTATTTGCTGATTTTAAGTGGTAAATAAATTAATATATGATTGATTTAAGAGAGGGTTTTAGACACATAAAAACTAATTCTGACACAGCTCGTAATTAGACATACACAGCTTGTTCTGAGCTGTGTTGTATTCCGACGCAGCTCACACAGGGCATCGGAATTCCAACACAGGGTGTTGGATTTACGAATTACAATTTTGAAGCGCTGTCGAAATTAGTCTCACAATATGCCGCATTTAGTCACATGTGTCAGAATTTAGCGATTTTGTAGATTTGAATTCTAAAGGCTTTTAAATAAATGTGGCAACAGTTTGTGACGTTTCATCATTGCTGGCGCATAGTGGGGTGTTTTGAGAGTGATATAAACCAATCAGAACTCTAGTTGCTCATACGGTGATCTATTTATAGCCATTTATTTCTTGCTATGTCCTTAATGTGTTGGGATATGGTGTGTTTACCCTGGAATAAAACATTTTGGGTGAGAATTTGCCTGCAGGTCACAGGTGGGACTGGTGAGTTAGGGAAATGGGTGCAACTGATGGATATGAATGCTATAACTTGAAGCTGAAGGCAGACCCTAACAAAATTCGGAGACCGCCTAGGCTTCGGCCGAATAGTCACTACACTTGGCACACAGTTATTCTGGGTCAGCTGGCAACCTGATCGCAATCAGCGACTAGTCAGAACCTCCTGGCCGACTTTATGGTCTCCTGAGAGTAGGGCAAGAGTTGGCAGAGTCCCTTCAGTCCCCTCACCAGGCTCTGGTAGCTGTCTGATTCGGGGACCGGAATGTAGACCAAAAAGCGGACATAGAGTAGCTGACTGTCTGATTCGGGGACCAGAATGTAGACCAAAAAGCGGACATAGAGAAGCTGATTTACGTTCGGTCCGAGTCCTAGGCAGTTCCTAATTCAGGCTCGCCACCAACTAAAAATTTTGATAAGGGAATTGGATGGAATAAATTTCAGGTTCATGGTTTTGGCACCATAATTGAGCTTAAAAAATATGAAATTAAATAGAATAAACAAATAAAATTTACTAATAATAATAATATTGTAAATTTATAATAATATTGATATTAAATCTTCACTAATTATAATAAATATTAGTGAATAGGGTAAACACACCATATTCCGATGCCTTAAGGACGTAGCAAGAAATAAATGGCTATAAATAGATCGCCGTATGCACAACTCAAGTTCTGATTGGTTTACGTCATTTTTCAAAACACCACACTATGCGGCAGCAATGATGAAATGTCACAAACTGTTGCCATATTTATTTAAACGCCTTTAGAATTCAAATCTACAAAATTGCTGAATTCCGGCATGTGTGTGACTGAATGCGACATAATGTGAGACTAATTCCGACAGCGCTTCAAAGTCATAATTCGTAATTCCGACACCCTGTGTTGGAATTCCAATACCCTGTGTGAGCTGTGTCAGGATACAACACACGGCTGCGTGTCATAATTCCAACACCGTGTTGGAATTAGTTTTTATGTGTCTAAAACTGTCTCTTAAATCAATCATCAATTAATTTATTTACCACTTAAAATCAGCAAATACAAGTATACTTAAAGGATTCCTAATCTATTCACAGACTTATTTAAAAGTCTCAAACCATAATATTCTTTTTACACAAACAGTTTATCACTATTTGGTAGAGCAAGGTCAACTATCAACTTTCACACATGTTTTGATGTTCTCACAGGGTGACGCGGACTTTTGCTCTGGGGATCTTAACATTTTCCCGCTAGACCTACTGTTTTGTGGAAATATTGCATGCAATGGTATGACATCACTATTTCAACCATCTACGCATGCGTGGAACTAAGACAAAGCTTAATATAAAGGAAATGTTGAGAAGTGTCGGAATTACCTACAGTGTTGAAATATGGTGCGTTTACCCTATTTAATAATGAACTCAAACCATTGGGCCATATAACCTCTAATGTTGCTAAAATCTTTGAAATTGGCTACTAGGAAACCTATGAAAGATAGTTTTTCCAATAAAAGTGCTGAAAATTGGCCCATTTTTGGGATGGAATTTTTCAATATTTTTTTTCAGATGTATAATTTCCAAGATGATTAAAGAAAAGAAAAATTTTGGTGCTCCTACCTTTTTTTGTAGACACAAATAGAGTCAATTTTAACAGGAATATGCATGCAAATAGTTCTACCTACAGTATATGATGATGATTTATTTTCAAGAGCACACAATAAATTACATTGATAGAAACAATGATGACTATAATCATCATTCATCTTACCATCAAAACAAAGGATGATCGACATATAACAATATTAGAAATATCAGAGAATAGATAATTTCTTCATTGCCTAAGGTGAAAATTTCTTCGCGACGAGTCTTCAATAAGTTTCTAACTTTGCGGAATGATACATGATAGCACCAGATTCATCAAAACAATCATGTTGATGTGCTGAATGTACAAATTTATTCAGAATGGATTTGCTTCAATCTTGGAATATAAGTAGTTATTATCAATATGCTGCAGTAGGGATTATTACAGATTTTTACATTAATTTGTTTTCAAATTTTTTGAGCAACCTAACCACTCAACTCATTTCCACTCACTCATTTTCAATATTTAAAATTAAGGTGAGAAAACTTGAACATGGACTCAATAACTTTGATGAAGCGCATGTTGTTCACACATTGGGTAGGTTATAGACTGTTAGTTGTGTGTTTGCCTAGTCCCGACTTGCAATAGTTCCTCAAAAATTGTTTATAAAGTACTTTTCAAAATATAATTTCAAACATTTTTTTCAGGGATTTTTTAGAGCTAGTAAATGTATGATTTTTTTAACTTTCGTTATTGTACATAGATAGGAAAAATGCTGAAGTTTATGCCACTAATTTTAGTTTTGCAAAAATATTCCAATTGGTTTTTCTGCTATAACATTTATGCACCATGATGGAGGACTGTTCCAATTTACCCCACCAGTCCCTTATTGCCTTATTTGATGGTACCATCAACTGGGGTGACTTTGGCCACCACTACAACAAAAACAAATGGCAGCAAAGCAAAATAATAAACGTTGGAAAAAGTGACTGGGGTGACTTATGCTAATGTTTATTATTTTTTTCTGCTGCCATTTGTTTTTGTTGTAGTGGTGGCCAAAGTCACCCCAGTTGACAGTATGTATAATTCATCTTGCCAAAATTTTGAAGCTCCAGAAATGGAAAAAAATTCCTAAATTCAATTCTGTCAAAAATTATATTTTTTAATTTTCATGACGAAAATTAAGAATGATCCATGCTGAAAGTGAGGACAAAGTGGAGTGAAATGAATGGTGGTTTGTATATTCAAGATCAATCTAACCTAATAAATTGCCAAGTTCCAAAATATCAGCCAAGTTTTTAACACGTTCCCTGCGTATTGAGCCATATGTGTACCAACAGTGATATTCCACTGCTGCGTATTGGGACACCAGTGTACCAAATGCAGTATTTTATGCCGTTTTGAAAAAACACCGATAACTCGAAATTTCGCACTTGAACTTTCTCTTTTATTATATTAATGTTCACTCAATAAGTGGATTATTAAGTGAAACAAATAAATGGACCAAAATTTTATTGGTAAATATCCTTAAACAAACGATAGTAACTGTAAAAATTCTAACTAATAATTCCCTTCTATTCCCTTCTGTTCTCTTCTATTCCCTTCTGTTCCCATCTATTCCCTAATATTCCCTTCTATTCCCTTTTATTACCTTTTATTCCCTTCTATCCCCATCTATTCCCACCTATTCCCTTCTATTCCCTTTTATTCCCTTTTATTCCCTTTTATTCCCTTTTATTCCCTTTTATTCCCGTTTATGACCTTCTATTCCCTTCTATTCCCATCTATTCCCATATATTCCCATCTACTCCCTTCTATTCCCTTTTATTCCCTTCTATTCCCTTCTGTTCCCTTCTATTCCCTGCTATTCCCTTCTATTCCCTTCTTTTCCCTTCTATTCCCTGCTATTCCCTTCTGTTTCCTTCTATTCCCTTCTGTTCCTTTCTATTTCCTTCTATTCCCTTCTATTCTTTTCTGTTCCCTTCTATTCCCTTATATTTCCTTCTATTCCCTTCTGTACCCTTGTATTCTATTATGCTACATATATGGCTCAATAAATACTTGGTACACCGGTGGTACAATACGCAAGAACAACATGTGTTTATTATTTGCTTGCATAATGTACCACATTTGTCCCAACATTTTTATTGCAGCTATGCAAAGCTATGATGCCATAGAGCTGCACACACCTCCTCTTGTCACGGCCAATGGCGCCTAACGGAAGCAGCAACCACTGAAAGCCTTCCGCAATAAGGGAATACTGGGGAAATCTGGATACGCGGGGAACGTGTTAAAGGTATTTAAAGTCTTGGGCTTTAAATTCCATTAATAGATTTAAGCTTTTGTGTGATGCCTGATAAGTTATTCTTCAGATGCAATTAGGTTAAATTAAATTTGATAAGGCCTAGGTAACCTTTGAGTTGGTTGTTTGTAACAATTCTGCACTACCCAGGAAGTATGGTAGTGGCGTGAGGACATATATGCTGTAAAATGTATGCTTCATGCCATCTCCCAGGGCCATATGCATGTGCTGTTTACTTAGATTATAGTCCACTTAATGCTTGTGTTCTTATTTAATACCCAAGTACAATTTGAGTTTGCTAAATTTGACAATTTTGAGGCTGCTAAATTTAACAATTTTAGGCTAAAATTATTGTACACTTCATCTAAAAAAATTTCAGAATTTAATTATGTTGTTCTGTAGTTTAAATTTTGTAGAGTATTTATTGAGATTTTGTAGGTAGTATTGGATTTCAATATAAACTAATATTGAATTCTGATTACAGTGGTATAAAAGATTTTAGACAAGTACAAAATTATTTGGGTGAAAAATGGGGTGGTTGAAGAGGCATTATTAGTAATAATTTTGCTCATGTTCTGCCCATTGAACAGTGCTCCTAAATAACCTGTGTCTGAGTGACAGTGTGATCCACTCTGCTGTGATTTTATTCTCCAGTGGAGGCACTCAAACACAACTCGTAGATATTTTGTCAACAGCTTTTAATTTTTACTTGCCCATCTGATGCAAAGATAACTTAATCTATTGCAGTACGTACTGTTGATAGCTAAATAACACATTCATTTGCTTAATATATATATATATTTTAAGCACAATGAAGTTTTGAACTAGCATGAAAAATGTCCCATTGCATTGAGCATGCCATGATGTTCTGACTGGAGACTTAGGAACAAAACTTCAGAGCAGAGGAATAGCCACATTTTTTTCCCACTCGTACAATATAATGATAAATTGAGGGCAATGAGTAAGTCTCTTTCAATATATTGAGTAGTCAATATCAGACCCTTTCTTCTTTCTCAGTTGCTCCTCCTTGCACATGTCTGAAAGTTCTCTGGAACATTACGTACTACCTATATTATTAATCCAAATTTATCTTTGTTTCATTACTCTTAAATTATAAATATTGAATTTCACTTCTATAACTGAGAAACAATGGCCATTTATAATTAGAGAAAAGGAAAGGATCTTTGTTGGTCAGCTGTTGATATAACTTCCCATATTATTTGTCTTCACACTTATAATGCTGTCAAATTTATGATAATTTTAGTTAGGAGAGAAAATGTATCTTCAAATTAGGTCCGCAAATTTATTCTCTTGGCTGCTCATATTATTTTTATTCAGTCTTGTTCTGAATAAGATGCCAAGTTTATTTGGCTAAAAGTCTATCAGCCATAGCACAAATTTAGCTTTTGTTTCCTATTAATCTACCATTGAATTTTTATTCTCCATTTGTTTTTCTTCCAGTTGTAAGGCCATTGCAGCTTTTATTTCTTACAATGCTGTTGGGAAGCGTTCCCGAAAAATAGTTGAGATTAATTAAAGACCACATTATTGCAATAAATTATGGATGAACATGTAATCAATGTTTGTACGAGTAGAAGTGTCAGTCAGGCTGAGAGTGTGGAGCCAGAAGTTACTACTGCTTCTTGCTTAGATGCTCAGGATGAAACAAAAATAGAGCGTTTAGGAAACACAAGCAACATTAAGAAGTCGTACGAGTCATGTGATTGGCCCGAGGCAGACTGCATCAGTCACTGCTCCAGTGACTGGAGTGACAAGAAAAGTAGCTCCGACTCTTTAGACTGGAGCGCTCGTCGCGTTGTCGACGAAGATGGCAAGGAAAATGTAAGTTTGGGAGGACCACGAAGACGGTGGCGCAACAAATACAAATTGAGCAACGACAGCGGCGTAGCAATCAGTGCAGTGAGCAGTGTATGCAAGAAGAGTGTCGGTAGTAGCAACGGTAGCGCCGATAACCTGTGTTGTAATAGCAATGGTTTTGCCGTCTCTCGCTCTAACAACAGCCTCAATGAGTCATGGGACAAGAGCTCTGATTGTCTTAGTGCAAACCGCAGTTCCGAGAGCATCAGCATGTTCGGCAACAACGTTGACAGCGTCGAGAGTAGCTTGAGTCTCATGAACAGTATCGACAGTTTCGCCGCTAATAAAAGTTCAGATAGTTTGAACCTGAATAATCAAGCACAAAACGCTACTGCAGATGTCATTAGCAGTAAATGCAAAAAGCATTCTCCATCCACGTGTAAGAAAAATTCCGATTCGCAATCAAAAAACAATGATCGTAAGTCACTCAAAGGTGTGAGCTTTTACAAAAAATTGAAGGCCAAGTGTCGGCCTGATAGCAAATTACGAGAATGGAAAAGTCGTACTAATGTGTCCTGTGATATTGAATGGAGCGAATTCAATAGAACTGATGATCCCCCTAAGAGTGACCAAGTATTTTTCAACTCAAGTTGTGAAGTGTTGGATCGTTTAAGCTTTAATAATACAGAATGCTCGTGCTATTTGCAGGGTCGTGATGGAGTGTCACGATCGAACGATAATTTTAGTCGCGTGTCGCACGACACACAGAGCTGCATTGTAACGCAAGACAACCCAGGCTGCAAGAACAAAGTCCGGGCCTCTTGTGATGGCGGTGCTGGGCCTCCTCACCAAATCGAAAACGAAAGTAAAGCCCAGGATGCTCAGGGCAGCAACTACTTAATGAAAAGTCTGGATTCATGTGATAATTATTCTGGCAGTGAAAATTATGGTGTGCAGGGGCCGTTCACCCCTAAGTCATCACGTCACAGTCTCTTCTCAAACAGTACTCCCAATTCTTTATCATTGACCCCAAAATCCCTCTCCTCCACCTCTGAATCGCTGCTTGAAACACCTGACCATATCAATAATCCCTTACTCACCAATTCTTTCCAGTCGTTTATCGACACTCCGACATCAATATCTGCCTATTACCAGCCCAATTCGTCTCCTCAGTCTCTTCCTCAATCTTCAAGTGCCGTCAATCAAAGTGGCGTTAATAACGGACTAAGTTCAGCTAATTCGTTCGTGTATTCTGCCTCGCCGTCGGATTCACTGAAGGTCCCAACAGCTAGAATACCCATGTCTCATGGAGAATCGCCAAGTGCGCTAAATTCTCAAAACTATCTTACTCTCAATATGGATTCTTTTTCGAATACTCCGAATTCAGCTTTGAACACACCTGGTTCTGCATCCAACTTGTCGAACTCTTTGTCTCGACCGGCACCTGCTGTGTTCTGCCAAGCGGGACTCTGCTACTCCCAGCCTGAGTCCTTTTACCAGCAACAGGGTGACGGGTGCTCGGGCGTGCTAATATCTCACGGCAACAGCCGCTTCTATTCTCTATCTACCGACACCTTCGATGCTGCTTCAGCCACCGCCGCCTCGTGTGACCCGTACCCCTCTGTTGATGTTCAGCCTGACTGTGATGGCGCTTGTGGTGAGTGCGACCCGAATTTAAATTAAACCTAGGAGGCTTATTGCCTTGATTTTCAAGCTTATTCAAGGAAGCTTTTCTCGCTAATTCTAACATGTGAATAATTTATATGTCATTTAGTATCTTACTTTTTTTGGAATGCTTACGACCTAAATCTTCAACACTATATTTTTCAGAGTTGATTTGTTTCGTGAGTATTTTGGAGCCTGGCGCTGTAAATGTCTCGGTATCCGTAATACCTAATCGCTTATCCGTTTATTGTCTGAGTCAAAAGTTGTATTACGTATTACTACTGGAATCGTGAGAGATACATAAACGGGATTGGGATTAATAAGTGAAGGGAATTTATACAAACGAATAAGTGATTCGTGCATTAGTACCTGTACATTTTATTAAAGAAATATTAAATCAGACTTTTCATCAAATACTAGAACGTGCGTTGAGTAAGAGTTTAATGCTATATGTGGGTTGGAACGTGACTTCAAACGCCCGGTTAATCTGTTGATAAATGATATTCATAACATTATGTAGAAAACTTTGTAACCCTTTATAGTGAATGCTTTCACATTTGAATTATAATTTGCTCGTAATCACGTGATGCAAGACGCATTTGTAAAATTATGCCGATACGTACCGCCTGTCCGATTTCTCTTTCAGTTTTCATGTTCAGTGATGCTATTTAGCAATTATTTTCTTCGTGTAATAACATCACTTGCGAATATAATTCGTAGTTCATAAGTTTGCATTAGATTTTATGTCTTTAAAAATGTTATAAAATTGTAATTTATTCCAAATGTCCTCTTCTATATTTGTAAAGAATTTCATCGTCAAAAATATTTCACTAGCCGTTAGTTGAGTTTCAGTAACGTTTTCAAGTATATTAAATTTCGGGATCCAGTCTAGATATATTTCGACAAATAATAAATGCAAGACAAGTAGGTAGGTACCATTTACGCGAGCTTGTCGGTCTACTTATGATGGTTGTGCGCGTGTGGTACAGGGGAAGGCGAGGGCGAGAGCGCTACCAGCAGCGGCACCAGCAGCTCCAAGAGCTACGATTATTTGCTCAAGTTCTTGCTGGTGGGCGACAGCGACGTTGGCAAGCATGAAATATTGAGCGGACTTGAGGATGGCGCCTCAGAGAGTCCATACTGCGTCGGCAGTGGTGGGTATCGCTTCATATTGCTAAGTTCTAAAGCGTACTAATTTCAATTTATTTCCATTTTGGCGATAGGATGTTTTTTTATTTGGTTTCGTTCTTTTGCATTTATTTCAATAAATTGTTGGCGATGTGTAAAATGACCATTTTGTGCAGTTGTCTTTACTTGTTTAGCAGACCTGTTGCATTATCATCTCACATTCTACCTGTTTGTGAGACCTTGATTCTTGAATAATGTACGAAAGAGTTTCTTGCTTCATCGCTCAGATGATTACTGGCTGCGAATTAATATTTGAATTGAACTGCTTCTACCTATACCTACTTCTTCGTAATTACTCAACGAGTAGATGCTTATGCTTCTGGTAGACTGTTATTACAAACTACACTTCCAAGAGAAAATTTCTTTGTTTCGAAGAATTTACTCAAGAACCCTCATGAGCAGAAGAGTAAATGCATTTTCAAATTTTATTTCATCATCGTTGCTTCATTTCTTGACTTAGAAAATGATTTGTTATGCTTCTTATACTCAATTTTTCTTGATTTGCGATCTCATCACTAAACTAAATCGTATGTAGCACAAGTGACTGGAACTACGACAGCAACCGTCAACCACAACTTGAGCTGTCATCTTCATAGCGGCGCTACCGCCAATAAGAAGTTCTCGCCATTTTTCCGAAAGACAATCGTAGGCTAACGCGGCGCCTTGTTTAACGCTGTAGAATAGTGTAGAATAGTGTAGAATAGATGAAAAGTGCGAGGCCAAAGATAGGCTTTAAGCGCATACTTAGTAAAATCAAGACAGTATGTATGACTATTTCAACAAAATTCATAAATGAATTTTGTTTATAATCAATTTATTAAGAGCAATGCCCAGCCTGATACATGTCACGTGTTTTTGTTCAGGTCACAAGACTACGGTGATTTTACTGGACGGGAAGCGCGTGAAGCTGCAGTTGTGGGACACGTCAGGCCAGGGCCGCTTCTGCACCATCATCCGGAGCTACAGCCGCGGGGCACAGGGCATCCTGCTCGTCTATGACATCACCAACAAGTGGTCCTTCGAGGGCCTCGACCGGTGGATGCAAGAAATTCAGGAGGTCACTTGCAGCTTCAAGAAAAATACATGGAATACACGCAGATACTCTTTGTTCACGAATAAATTATCTAAAATGAACATTTACTGTTTTAACAATTAAGAATTGTCGGAATACTTTCCGATTCATAGGCTTGAATATTTCGTTGTCGTATCCAGTTTGACAGCGACAGTTGATACATTACATTTCGAACCCTTGTCATTTAGGCATTGATTTTTCTTTCTCTTAACTAGAAAGATGGGTGAAAATTTTGAGAATTGCTGGGACTCTTCTACAACGAAATGATTTACTTTTATAATGTTGTGTAATTTTTTATGCGTTTCCAAGCAGATAACAAAATTTACTAAATGAAATTCGAAATTACGGTATACATCTATGTTATTTGAAAAATTGAAGGCTTTACTTGTTGCCATCAAATTTTAAATAACTGAATCGCCAACCTTGAGTTATTTTCCTGTGCGATACAACTCCTCCCGCAAATTTATTTCAAATTGCGAACATTTCTACTGGTAAACATGAGGATAAATAGATAAATATTGAGGTGATTCTCATCGATGAGTGGCAACAATGTTACTATATGAGAAAGATTAATATTGGCCTCCAGCGATGTGTGTTTAACTGTTGATGTGTGTGCAGCACGCGCCCGGTGTGCCCAAGGTGCTGATCGGCAACCGCCTGCACTTGGCATTCAAGCGCCAAGTCAGTCAAGGACAAGCCGAGCAATACGCAGCCAAGAACAGGATGGGGCTGTTCGAGGTGAGTCCGCACCTTCGTTGTTGAATAATTCTTCGGTGGAGTGGTGGAAAGAAAGCTTAAATTCAAAAATATTGATCTGGCACTGATAGGCATGCTGTTTTTCAATTTTAAACCAGTCACTAATGATGAATTGACGACTACGTGCACTTAGAAGACTAATTGCTTTTAAGCAAGTTGTGAAAGCATGGCCCCAGGATACACCTCAGGGGGGACTTCTGACGCGTGTCTGCCCATCTGAAGTCCGATGGGATTTCGCATTCCTAGGGGGATTGTTCCTGAGCGCCCCACCGCTGAGCTCGCGGTGTCTGACTGTAGGTCTCAGTTGTGGGGTTAGTTATTATGTAGGTAGGATTCCTTACATTTCCCTTCTCTGTCTCTCTCGTGCGGGCGGCCGACGTCTCGTGTAAGCGACCTCATGTTCGAGTGTCTTCGTTTTTGTTACTTTTCACCTTTCTCTCCTTGTCACTTCGTCTCTTTGAGATGCTAACGCTGCTTCTTTCGAGCCAGTTAAAGCGGGCTGCACATCTGAGACCTTCCACCCCTTGTGGGGGATACCTATTTTTGATTTGAGAAACTTTTGATAATTGAAACCTTCCACCTCCTTTGTGATGTTCAACATGACTTTCAGTGCGAGATAGCTGAAGCGCTAGTAAACATGTAGCCACTAAACTAACTAAACCGGCCGCAGGTTAATTTTCAGGAAAGAATTTTCATTAGTGTAACGTTGACCAGGTTTTTATTACCGTGATTATCATCACAAAGCACGACGTTTGTGTCAGGTGTCGCCGCTGTGCGACTTCAACATCGTCGAGAGCTTCACGGAGCTGTCGCGTCTGGCGCTCAAGAGGAACGGCATGGAGAGGCTGTGGCGGGCCAGCAAGGGTGAGCATGTCTATGTGGCAGTGCGGCCTCTTGTTGAGCTCGTTACACCATAAAATGGACTGGTCTGAAATTCTTTCCATGTGATTATTCCAAATAAACCAATTTGATTATCTCAATGAATTCATCTGCAAATATAAGTCGCATCATATCAAATTGAGCTTTCTAAATTGAATATTCATTCGTAAAATTAAGGGAAGTAAAACGCAATCCATGAATTGCACCGATCATAACCTGCTTGTACCTCCCACTACTGATTCTATGAATCGAGTTGACCGTTCAGCTCATTACGAAATGTGCTTTATGATTATAATGAGTAACCTCAAGTAGATTATTAACAGCGCGTAGCGATAGATATTGCTGGCAGTGTTTAATGTTCACCTTGGCTCAGTGCTGTCGCTGCAAGAGCTGTGTTGTCGTACCATCGTGGCGGCCACTTCTGTGTACGGCATAGAACGCCTGCCGCTGCCTCCTGGTCTTCGGTCTACGCTCAAGAGCTACACCATCCAGAACCACGCCACACGCCTCAGACAGGTACAATATATAATACACACTATGCTTCATTGCATTATATTATACCAAATTGAAGCTAAGAGAATTGAATTTCCCGGCGGTACATTATAACATGCTGCATTAAAACTTGTTTACCTTGATGTGGTTCTTTGAATATCTTGATCTCAAAACCGAAATAATATTTATTCACTGTTTTTCAACCAGTAGATGGTTCACAGCAAGTAGTAAACGTGAATAATTTCTCTTACTGCTGGTAAAATTGGTACTTTCTGCTGGTTTCATTGCGTTGGCACTTTCAGGGCATCCCGGTCACGGACAAGCACAAAAAGAAGCACCTTACGCTGCCTGGCGACTGCGGCAACAATAGCACCAGCACTTCATGTGTCAACACCTCGACTTGCGTCCTGCAATGACTATTGCAACGACTGGTCCCGAGGTCCCGCGCCGCTGCCGTCCTCGGGCCCACGCGCAGAAAGTGTAAACGCAGCGACCAAGGAAGATGAACGCCGTCTTGACATATACCGTGCACATTGACGCCGAAAAACCATTGAAAAATGTTATCTTTTTGGTCGGTGTATAAATTATCAAAACCTTCACTCATTCTCAATGCAATGACAAGATGGTGAATTATACTCTTAACCATGTTCGACACGCAGTAGGTACTCATGGATATACCGACGAATTATTCATGATCAAAGATTTGTGTCTATTTATCTGCCTCGAAAATCTTCTTGGTGTATTAGAGCAAGAACTGACATTCAGTGGAACCTCAATGTCTAGTTCAAGCATTCGATAAGTAGATGATAGCAATCACGCACTGTAACATTATTATATACACTCATGACGATAAGTAATAGTGAAGCAAAGTCGCTCACAAGGTTTAAGGAGTAGTGCAATATCCATTATCCTTCAATGTCCATCTTGAGATCATTTACCGTGGCAGGAGATACGATGCTGAGCGAGCATTTGTAAAGCCATGCGTTTGATTTTTCTCCGATCTTGCCAAAATTATTACTCCTAAAGGCTTCTATTGGTGTTATTTTCGAACTGACGCCTTCATTTTTTCGACAAGAAAGTCAACCAACAAGCGATTACGTCTGTAACGAGTGCTGTTGTAACCTATGTGTCCATAAAACACGGGATTTTATCACATATTAATATAAGTGTATAAGGTACCATAATTTCCATCGAATGCCCTAACACACGTAATGTGTAGGGTTATTCTAAATGATTGACCCGATAGGATTTAACGAATTCGTATTTATTCGAGTATAATTTCAAAATGAATAATTTATACACTAATGGGAAGAGGAGGATTAAGATTCGAAGTTTTTTTTTTACAAATTTATAAATGTTCAATATTGTGTACCTTGTGTTACCCTTGTGCTGCACGGCAACATTTAAGCGGTAGCCAAACTCAAACTCGTCGCACACACGAGAAAGCATATCTTCTTTTACCTAGTGCACCGTAGCAGTGATACTGTTCTTCAGATCAACCAGAGTTGCTTATAGAGGCGGGACGTAAGAAGAGTTGCTGGTAGAGGCGGGACGTAAACACCTTCCTTGACGTAACCCCATAAGAAATAGTCACCTGGGGTGAGATCAGGTGATCTCGGTGGCTAGAAGTGTGGAGCCAGATCATCTTACACGAATTTCATAATTTGGGCTCATCATCTAGGATAACCCTTTACATTGTAGTTATGTTGAGTCAGCATGGCAGCGGCTCGCGCGTGTCGTCTGCTCTTTGTATGTCGCCCTGTCCATGACAATTAAGTTATGTCGTATCTGCTAATTGCTCTTAAGACTTCCCACATGAACCTTTTGCACCTTTTCTACCGGAGTTACGAGAGCCACTAGTATACATTAATATAGTTGTATTAGATTGTCGTGTAGATACTACTAAGTCATGTATAAACTTTTGATACCGTACCCACTTACTCTATAATCTTTGTATTCGCTAGGTTGCCCATGGTTTGGACAGATGCTATTTTCGTTAAGATTGTATTACTGTCGTTAGAGTAAGAGTCGGTGAGGAACTGAAGCGGTTGTGAGTTATCAATTTCATTGCAGGAAATGCGCTAGCGTTTCCAACTAGAGTCTGCGCATTAGAGTCCGAATTTTAGCACTATTACAACACATAAATTTCCCGTGTTCATTAATTAGTTACTGCTATTGTAACTAGAGGGATAGTCTATAATAGAGTTCAATATTCGTTGTCCGATACATTTTATCGTTATTTTTTTCTACATACATAAATCCAGGCCTCAACCTATTTTGGTAATTGCAATTTTAATGGAAAATAATTGATTAATTATAAATTAATTTTTTATTTCTGTTGCGTAGGACAAGACGCTGCATCGAACGAACTACTTGGAATATTCGGGTTGTATTTGGTGCCTGTCGCTCACCTCTTAATAAATCTTGTACGTCCTGCTGACTTGTAAATGCCCTAGCGCGCATCTCGCCACTTTCTATGTGCCCCCCCACACAGAGAACAGAATACAGTGACGATGCTTTGCGTCGAAAATAGCTAATTAAAATTAAACAAGATTTCTATTGAAAAAAAGCGTCCGTGCTCATATTTTGCCACTAAGACGATAGTTCGAAGGACCTACAGACTATTCCTCAGTATTTGTTTCGGACGTAGTAGTCCCAGGCCACGATGGATCACGTCCTCTGACTATCGCGCTTCCGCCCTCATTTGGGCCAGCTAATGCACGATGCGGTTGCACTCTTCATCCTCTCGTTATCTTCAAATCCTTATTACAATACGAGACTGAGGGAGGGGGCTATCATCTGGCGGCGCTGAAGAAGAGTTTGATGGCGTTGTCGAATGCGGCCTGAGCCACCACCTGAGGGTCCTCCTCCCGCGCCCCTGCCAGCGCCTCCAGCACTTGCCTGAGGAGCACCAAGTGTTACAGCACCACGCACCAAGTTACAGCACCACGCACCAAGTTACAGCTCACCAAGTTACAGCACCACGCACCAAGTTACACCACCACGCACCAAGTTACAGCACCACGCACCAAGCAAAAGCATTACACAAAAGACCGAAAATTCAAAACATAGAAGTTACTCATCGCACGAATAGATTTACAGCAGCACAATAACATCAATTATTGCAATAACAGTCACCAAATGAACTAAATGCAGGCCCATACTTTCATGCAAAACCATTCCCGTTTTATCAACTGAAGAATCGTAATTGCTGAGAGTGAGTAGAGCAGAGTTCATCATTTACTTTGTACAGTAAAAGCCAACTCTGACAAATGCACCCGGCTGCCTTGAAGTATAACTTACACAATACAAGCTGGCTCGTTCCTGCCCTTAACCATTGCCCCTGGCTGCCACTTTTCTTTCTTCCTGATATCAGCGAAGTGCGTCTTGACGTGGCGGTAGCCGGCGTGGGTTGCCTTCACTTCACACCAGGGGCTGTCGGTCTCCAGCAAGAGGCGCTCCAGAGGCACGCTTGCGGCCACCGCTAGGTTCTCCTCCGTACGCAGGGAACTGATGAGACATACAATTAGGGCATTTGAATAGGTAACGGGCAGCTGGGAATAAAGATATTATTTTAAATCAAAATAAGATAGGTTGCTGAATTCATGTTCGTATAATTGAGATCTCACCATCCGTTGATGCCTACATAGAGATCGAGGTCGAGGATATCGGCCAGCTCCTGCTTGGTGCCGTCGAATGAGTGCACTACGCCGCCGGCCACGCGGTCCCGCCACGGGGTCAGGATGGAGATCAAGTCAGCTGCGGCGTCGCGGCAGTGAAGGAACAGCGGCAGCCCCGACACTTCGGCCAGTGTCAGCTGCTGCTCGAAGTACCTGCGACCGAGTGCATTACTTGACTACGCAGCAGTGGCTTATAAGAGGGGGAGCCCTTAATCATTGAGAATAAGCGCTCCCCCTTTATTAAGCCGCATCTTCGTGGGCGCCGCCGAGCAGCGGTCCCGGGCAATTAACAACAACATAAGATTGAAATACGAAGCAGCGAAGTCTGAGGATCAGCAACGCCGACGTCCGTGGATCGTAGTACCAGCAGGAAGAATTGATTTAAAATCGTAGTAGCAAGCGATGAAATTTTTTGCTCGGCTAATGAATATAGCTATTTAGACAAAAATTTCATGAATGAGTAAGCTCAAAATTATTTTGAAAAGTAACAAAGAAATAAATGAGAAGATCAGAATTTATGAGTTTCAAATCAGCATAAAGTTGTGGTATATTTGTATGGACAAATGCAAGACTCCAAACTCTATTTATTTATAACTACATACTGACACTGAATCACTATATAACGTACTATTGAAATAAGTAGACAGATTTTTGAAAGTAACTACTAATCATTGTCAAATGAAAATATTAAAGTAGCCTACAATAAAACCATCATTGTAAGATTGTTATCCGCCCTACTGCGAGGGTAGAGGCGGATACCAACTTTCACAACATATAACTAGGCGTTACCACACCTGTTGTAAGGCCTAGCGCCCTAGCCAGTCAATTAGAGCACTTAGTTTCTTGTGTGTTGCGAGGCGGACTGAGTGATTATAGGCTGCAGTACGCTACACTCTGATACCAGTTTGCTAGTGTCCTGTAATTAGTGCTTATATGTATTATTGTAATACTCTCTCCTCTTGGATTATTCATGCCGATGTTTATTTATTCGTGCTATTTCTTTGTCTTGTAGGGCCAAGCAGAGTCTGTCTCCTCTCCACTTCCTCTAGTTCCGTTTACAATAAAGCTGCTGGGTGTACTAGAATTATTCTAAATATATTTGAAGACTGAGTGAATTATAACTTTGTATGACATCATTACAATCATTTTAGCGCATTTCTCATCTATGGAAAAAATGCACTATTGTGCTCGCCATGTCCGTCCGTCCGTCTGTCTGTCCGTCCGTGACTTCAACTTTTCGTCGACGAGAAAATGCGCTCTCTGTCACTCACTGCAGTGAGTACTGAGTTATATTTTTAAATGTTTCTTATTCCACGTTTGATGTGATCATCACTTACGTCTTCTGAGTGTCGGCGTCACAGAAATTGAGTCTGGCGTAGTCAAGCCCACACTCGCCCACCGCCACCACCACGGCGCGCTGCGGACCATCAACTTAATGCAGTTACGACTGATCCAGGGACAATCAAATGATGAAATGCCTCAACTTATGGACCTTAATGGAAATAAAACAGAAAGGAACCTACACAGCATGTACACTGGAAGAAAAATCACTACTGAACGGTCTCACCGGCGTTCGTGGCTGGCCGGCACGTGAAAAGAAACACCGTATGACCGTTTTTATTCAAACTTAACACTAGAAACCCGTACAACATATGAAAAAAAAAAACGAATAAATATTTTTTCACGTGGCGGCTGGCCACTGGAACCCCGGTGAGATCGTTTTTTACAGTCTTTTCGAACAATGTAATAACGTGGATACGTCAACAAAACTATTGATCGTATTGAATGATACGCAGTAGTTTTCACTTTCAGAAAATATCCTTGTAAATGAATATTGATGGAGAGAGAGGATTCTTACTTCTGTCTACACATATGAAATAGCCGCGCCTTAAAAGCAGGCAGTTTACTGGGAGGTTAACTAGGAAAAGTTTTCTTTAAAAATGACCGCCAGGATTGCCAGGGATATGACAATTACCTCAATGCACACAACTCCGTGTAAGCCAAGTATACTTGTATTGGAGCATACTAATGATAGAAATAAAGTTTAGTTCAGGACTCCCCAATAATTTCAATATATGAATTTGCGGGAAATACAATTTCAGGTGAAGCTAATCAGAAATTGTTAATTTCTGTTAACAAAGAATTGTTAACAAGACTGAGCAGAAACAGTGCCTCGGTCATCAAGAAATTACGCAATGGAAAGAGTTGATCCATCACGCCTGCGCAAGTAATCAGGGCAGGCAAATAACCTATTCCTTTTATAGAGGCAATAAATTGATCAGGTTTCAGACACATTGTTAACCTTGCCGTCAGCAGTGCAGCAGCCGTCCTGTATTAGCTGCAGGAGTTGAGCCAAGTACTCTTCTGGAGTCGATCCTTGTGCCGTGAACTCCCCGCAACGCGTCGGATGGCAGCCGACTGTGCAGTAGAGCTGCTCTGTACACAAAATATATTCCTTAACTTAATGAAATGAATACGCCATAGTAAATGTACGTGTCGTAGCTGCCATTTACCTAACGAGTTACGTGAAAATATGCTTGAACATATAGTAAGGTTATTCAACACTCACAAATCAACCACTAGCTAGGTGGCTACCTTAATGGAGTGGTGGGATAAATGAAAGACAATGCCCCCGGATGCGCAGGATGTTTAAGAAAATGGGCAAGCATCACAACGTAACGCCGTGATAAACGAAAATACGGCAGTCGAAGTGTTGCTCGGCAGTCACACGAGGCGTATGTTAAACGGACTAAATAAGCAGGTGATAAAGGCAACAGGATGACCAGGTTCGATCTACTGATGAATCACTTAACTCGCATTACTCTCGCTTATGATAAATGCGAGTTGTGGTTAACAAATTATCAATTTATGACCGATTGCGAATCGAAGAGGAAAGGTTATTTTATCTCGAAATAGAAAAGCCAGGTTCAAGTTAATAACTAAAAACGGGTCTATCAGGTTATAAATTCATCAAGTTCTTAACTTTTTTATCCTTATCAATGATGATGGAACGAACTGCACAAAACATGACGAGATATTTTCAGATCAGAATTACAAGCCCTCAATTGATAAACTATTCGTAAACCATTGTCTTGTTAACACAATTACATATCTTAGCGTTGCCAACACAACGTCATAAATATTAAATTGTTACAACTCTAACACAAACTATGTCAGAGAAAATAGATGCTATTATAGGAAAGTCAAGCGTTGTTCTGGGGTTAATAAAAAATGTTGAGGTAGTGATTTTTTCCCGTGGCCTTCTCTCCTCTATGCCGTAAAGTACAAATTGCAGCTTAAACTTTATTGAAAAGTTGCAAATAGAATAAATGTGGTAAACCTATATTGTGATCAACAGTGACGATTTCGTGACTTGCATGCAAGGAATTCTCTATAGACAATAATTTCAGAAGAATATCGTCTCTACTCATCTAGCGTGCAGGCTGCAAGGCATACTCAACTATTGGCACGGGCAAGTTGGACGGCTTCTCTGCTCTCCTGCAAGCTGGTGCCCGTGACGATAATTTTCTCGAGACCGGCGTGCGTCGCTCGCGCCAGCACCGCGTCCAAGTCTGGCGCGTGCTTCTTGCTACCGTGATACTCGCCCTGGTACATGCCGTCGCACAGGTTGGCCCCGATGTCTGTGCACCCAGAAACAACACGCACATTTTCAAATGTATAAGAATTACAAATAAACATCGTTTTTAAAAGGCCATATTTGAAAAGAAAAACTTTCTTTACAAATTAAATTTGCACAGTTTTTTAAGCAAAATTCCGAGCCTTAAACTTTACCTTCAGTACCACAAAGTATTAAGAATTTACTAGAAAGAGAGAGAGAGCGCGTCGATTCAAGATTAAATTTTATTTAATAGTTTCTATTTATAAACTTGAAACACTGACAAAAATAATAATTGACAACTGAAGTTTACTTATCTATACTCAACTTGTTACTCATTTTTTTCTAAATGATCCACACCTGATGTTAAGCGCTGCATAATTAAGGCAAAAACTCAATACTCTAAGTGGACTTTGGGAGGTGAGAACAATTCATCGAAAGAACATCATAAATAGAACAATTCTTCTAAGTGAAAAGAAAGACTAAACTTCAATGAGGAGCAAACAACTGCAGAAAATTCTTTTGATCACAGTACTCACCTATAAATTTATACATTCTTGTTCCGGCTTGTTTTAGCATCAACGTACAAGGAAAACCTGATCGGGTTAAGTCCGAAAATGAGTCAATAAATATGAGACAACGTACACTACATTACCATTCTACAAATGAGATATAGGCTGCGCCTGGACTTAAAGCGAGAAAGCTGAAGCGCGCGGAAGCTTAGAGCGAGCTGACGCGTGTAGGTGGCCAGACACAACGCAAGGTGGTGCGATCAGTTGCAACGATGGCGTCTCGGCGGTAGTGCAGCTTAGTGATTCTTCTTACCTCAAGCATTTACAATAACAACGTTCGAATACAAAAATGGGCATTCATCCCATCAACGCATAGCGCCATGAATATGCAGAATACCATCAGTTGTTTCATGAATTGAAAAAGGACGCCCAGTAATTTAAGGAATATACAGGAATGACGATGGAAACTTTCGACCTCCTACTCAGCATCATCAAGAAAGAAATGTACAAACAGTCTACCAACTGGAGGCGCGCCATTACACCAGAGGAACGTCTTGTTGTCACGATAAGGTAAGGAATAATCGTATGGATTTCATTAAACTGCTATACTTTATTGAAATTTTCATACTTTAATCCATGACTACAAAGCATATCATACTAACTGCATTTATGACTGTTTTTAATAAACTGTGCCAGTAGTACTAAAAAAATATTGTGCAAAAACATAGTAACCGATGAGAAATACAATTCTAATTTTAATTTGTTAACATATTACAGAGGTTGTTGATCCTCGCCATGTAAAAACTGGAAAGCCAATTCCTGTACTTTTATTCGAAACATGCACTGTTTCCTAGGTGTCATGTTTTTCATGGAAGGTACTAGACTCAACAGAAACTGACGACAATCGTCAGCTTCATCACTCTGGTCTTTACGGAGCAATTCAAGCTTTTCCTTTTCTAGATCAAAAAAATTCTGATGGAAATTGGACTCTACTTTCTTTTTCTTACTAATTGGTTCAAGTGAATTTGTTACCGGTAACTGTTCTGCATCAACCGAGGTTTCTCCGCTACCGGGGCTTTTGGGAAACGAAGTAGAGGTAATGCTTGCATCATGAATTTCAACCTGAAATTCATCCATGCAAGATTGCTGCAGTATCATTTCACGATTGCAAGATTGCTGCAAAGTACCACTTGTTTTTCGTCGATGCATCTGATCTTTGAGGAAAAACATCATTTTGAAGAAAGGCCATGTACCCGTGTACTCCTCTGGAAGCAATTCAGGGTCTCCTGACTTTCCATGGGGAACTTTTTTCAGTTCTGTCCGGAAGTGGTCTCTGAGGCATTTATACTTCTTCCGGGCGACAGATTCTGCGGAAAATATATTTAATTAAAAAACATTGAATATCATTTGAATTAGGCACAAACACTTCAACTCCTATTGAATTAACATTATTTACAGGGCCACTGGTAAACATATTTTACTGTCAATAGGACATAGATATATTACGGTACTCGACAATGGTCTGTTATGTTAAGGTATTCGATTGCAACAAAGATATTAATATAGATTTTTTTTCTTTCAGACATCTGGCAACCGGGGCTTTGTTCCGGTCTTTGGCATTTCAGTTCAGAATTGGAAGATCCACAATATCTACAATTGTTACAGAGACGTGTGAAGCGATTTGGAAGAATGTTCAGCCAATTTACATGCCATTTCCCGATAGAAAGTTGTACATGGAAACAGCCAGGCAATTCAATCTCAAGTGGAATTTTCCAAACTATTTCGGTGCAGTCGACGGCAAGCACATTCGCTTTGAAGCTCCTCACAAGTCAGGATCATTGTACTACAATTAGAAAGTTTTTCTCTCTTGTTTTGCAAGGTGTAGCAGATCATAAATGTAAGTTCGTCACTGTCGACATTGTTGCGTAAGGCAGGCAGAGTGATGGCGGAGTATTCAGAAACAGCGATCTAGCTAAATGTCTAGATATCAATGCATTTGATTGCCCCGTTTCGCAACAGCTTCCTGGATCTGAAGACAAACCCCCATTTGTCATTGTTGGGGATGAAGCTTACCCACTACTACCATTTTTAATACGTCCTTACCCTAGACAAATTTTAGACCAGTCAAAGAAAATTTTCAACTATCGCCTATGTAGAGCCCGGCGATGCGTTTACTGCGCGTTTGGCAATATGACCGCAAAGTTTAGATTACTAACGGAGTCTATCGAAACAAGTGTTGAACATGCAACAGTAATTGTAAAAACCATTAGTGCTTTACACAATAAGATTCTAGCTCGAGAAGGCATCGACACTGAAGCAGCAATAGGTGTCGAGGATCTGTGTGAAATAGTAAATACCTGAACACCAACTGCTGAAAGAAATAGCCCGAGATATTCTATCAATGTACGTAACACTTAGACTACTTACTTGACTTCTCCCATTGGGAGTGTTCCATGGCAGGCATACATCTAGGTTAAAAATAAAGTTACTACTAGTACATATATAAATGAAAGAAAATGACGTTTTATTGACCTTACCTGGAATACTCAATGCATCACATATCTGCGACCAGCTGTCATTGATGTACTGACGATCACTGTGCTTGGGGTGCGAGGCGTCCCAGATAGCCGGCACGGCTTGGACGGAGCAGATCAAAGCTTCGACATCCATGCTCGACGACGTCTCAGGGGCAACTACACGCGCGTGCTCGCGCTTGAATATTTAACTCAACAAATCTACAAGCTTCGCGCCTCAGCAAGCGCCGCGGGTGCTTGCGTGAGCGCGCCTCCTATCTGGCCACCCCTATGGGATTGTTTGAATATAATATGGTCGCTTCAGCGCGCTTACGCTCTCGTGCGCTTTCTCGCTTTCTGTCTGGCCGCACCCATAGCGCACTGAGGATTAGCAAACAAAACTTTATTGGAAATTCATTGTCCAACTAAGATTTCTAATGAATTCCTGGCAAGGCTTGTTCTAGTGCTGACATTCGTTTTAAAGTGGCCACAGATGTAGTAAAAAGTAGAAATGGATAACCTAACAATAGATTTAAGATAGAAAGATTTAAGATTAGATAAATTTAAATCAGTACATTGTGATTTGATTCATATTTGATGGACTTTTATGCATAAATAACTCAATAATGGAGAATGGCTTTTGAAAATTGAAAACAAAAATCAAAATGATGCATTTAAAAAATTTCTTAAAATTTCCACTTTTTGCAGAAATGCAGAAAATGGTTTGATTGGAAAATTGTTTGAGAAGAATTCTTCAGGTTGTTAATTTTTACATTAAAAATTAATGAAAATTGTTTGAGAAGAATTCTTCAGGTTGTTAATTTTTACATTAAAAATTAATAAGAGCTAATTAATTTTCAAACAAATTTGTTTTGTTAGACCCAATAGTGCATGCAGACAAATGAAAATACTACAGAAAATCTATTATGATGAAAAACATGATTTAACAGCTACTAAACGAAGGTTCACCTAAAAATTATAATTTGTTCCCAAAATATAGAACAATGTCAAAGAAGAGAAAAATTACTAAGAAGTAAATTGCATTTGAAATTCCAGAGTCATTTAACTTCAGGCCTATAAAGCTATTAGCTCTGGTGCTTACAAGGAGTTCGTATTTGTTACATCTTCACTTTGAACAAGTTCAATGAAAAAAGTTTATTGATATGAGCCAAATAAATTTGCAGAGGGACTGGGGGAGAGGCTGAGATCCCCTAGCAGGTCAATACCTGCCCCCTGCAGATACCAGTACGTACTATTATTCAATCGGACATTTTTCCTGCAGTGTTCTTTCTTTAATTTCACTCATTGTTAAGAGTAATGCTGCCAAAATGAGACCTCAATTGATTATGCAACAATCACAAACTAGCTTCATTGCACTTAACACTTTGGTTGACAAGCTAGCATTATACCTATAGGTGTTAGTACTTAAAATCCCTGCCCAGAAAGCCCACCACACACCATGGTTGGTGTTTAATGTTTCCTTATCATGCCTCTGCAATTAACAATCAACTGCCTATTATTCCATTACAGCATTACGGCCAACAACTCTTGGAGATTAAAATATCTGCATTTGAATAAAGAAATTACACAAACACCAAAATTTACATTTTTTCTGTATTATTTTGAATTACAAAAGGAGCAATTTTTCTCAATTAATATCAAAAATTTGATATTGAATCATATTAAAGTTAATTGCTCCTTCAATACATAAAATATTGAAAAATGCTCATGAGAACCATAACAATAAATAATAATTCTTGCACTAGCCCCAAAAATTCAGATTCAGCCTTAGTGTATGTTTGCCTGCCAGCAGGTTAATGGTAAACTTTAACATTGTTATTATAAAAATGACATAAATTTTCATAATTTGGTAAATTTATATAAACAATGCTGTACATATATTACAATGTATTTGTTAGTAATGATAATCAAGTTTTACTCTTGTCATCAGCACAATATTAGATCAGCATATTAATTGAAACAAAATCAAGTTCCTCGTAGAATAGCCATAAAAAGCCAGGTACATTGAAAATCAGAGGGCAATTAAGTTTTTTATTTCATAATTACAAATGATAAGGACATACAGCAGTTAATAACTATTCATATTTCATGCCAGAATAATTTATATGAAAGACACTGTTTGAAATTTGGCTAACAAGTTCATGATTTGCAATACAGTGATAAACTAATCCCGCAAAAATTTTTTATAAATATTCAGAATCCCTTAAATTGTATTTATTGTTTGTATATGAAACTTCCAAATTAAATGAACTGTTCATCTTGCCGCACAAATGAAAAGCCAGAGGAGTTCTGAAGACAGAGCATATACTATAAGGCTAAAGGCTAATGTTATCCTGTTATCACCAAATAACAACTGTGTACAAGATGTCTTCAAAAATATTTACAGTATCTGAGTAAGCTGAAGACTCATAAAAACTAGAGGGTTTTGATAAATTGGCCAATTTTACATTTCAATGAATAATAAATAAGCCTTTTGTGAATATAATAATGAACAAGTGGTGGCTATGTCAAAACCGTATGTCAAATGCACAAGTGAATCCTATTCAAACTAAACAACTTGCTACCCAAACTTGGCTGTTACCTGCATACCATCATAATTCTTACACATAAACTAACATCTCCTCACCCAAGACGAGCTTGTCCTGAATATTGTTTTTTTTTTTAACTTATCTGCAAGTGTTTGGCATTCCAGTAAATAACAATTGTTCATTCAACTCAATATGCTAAATGAGGGATGCATGTAAAGCGCAGGCAAAAATTTCACTCCAACCTTCAACAATACTCATGAGTTATTGAATTGTTGTGACCCAGCAGTATCATTCAGGATCATGAGGAAGTTTGAAGCCTACCATTCTGGCAGTTTCTTCAACTGTTCTCTCTGGGTGGTGGAATTCATCATAAAGTTCTTTGTACCTGCAGAGGTCAAATAGTAATAAAAAATCAGAACAATAAAATAATGGTATGAGTGATCCAAGAAATAATTTCAAAAATAATGAGCAGTGTTGTCCAATCAACTTCAAATGAGCCAAATACTTGAAGAAGAATTACCATATTTTTGCTTTAAATGTTCATTATGTGGAAGGTTCTAGTGAACTTATGAACATTAAGGATTCTTTTAGCTTAATTTGGAGTAAAGAATGGAATAAATTCAAAGTGCACAACATTACCTCAGTCCAGCATCCAGATAAGTAGCATAAGTCTCAGCAATGAATGCCATTTCTTGTTGTTCTTGACAATACTGGGCATCTGTCACAGAGTTTTTCCTGTACTGTTCCATTATGTATGCATATGTGGGGCTTTTATTAATTGCTTGGGCATTTCCATTATTGTGCCTAACATGTCGCAAAATAGTTCTTAGAGACGACAGCTTCTTCATAGACAGGGCTGCCATTTTGGATATATGTAAATTTTATAATTCATGCAATTCTCCAAAAATTGTAATGTAATTCATGTCAAATAACTTCAATAACAAACAATCTGAAAAAAAATTTCCTTAATTTTGTACACTGCAACATTACATTTTCCAGCTTAAATGAATGCCTAAAGCATCCATTTGATCCAACACTGAATTTTGAAATGGTTGATCAAACTTTTCTTTCCAAAAATTTATTATTTTAATCCCATCTAATTCTGGCAACTTCAAGCCCAAGGTCAAGTAGGAACTAGACACATTTGTTAGTCTACATAACACAGTATTGGAATTTCCTTGTTCACATGTTGTAACACAACACATAGGTATTATTGAGATGAATGCGGCACTTTTTATGCTGTTACTGGTGTGACCATTGGTCTGGCCAAGTTTGTAGGTTTCTTACATAATAATATTGTTTCATTAATATTTTTTAAACATACTGTGCTAGTTTTTGGCTTAGTACAAAGAACTACCTATAGCATTTTCAAAAACTTTGCAGGAACCAGGCAGGTGGGCATCATTGGCTGCCTGGTCAGCAGCCTAATGGCCCTCAATACCATGATGGCCTGCAACATACTCAATGCGCACCTCATAGCAGGGCATTAGTGACATGATTTATTTTGTGAATCAAATATTAAGGGGAGCATGTCAGTCAAAAAAACTTTTTTATTTACAGACAGATTGTTATGAAACTTTGGACACATATGGAAAATATAAATCAATGACTTTTTTCAAGTAAATTAAAAAAAAGAAAACATGGCAAAAAAAAATGGCCAGAAAGATGGTACTACTGTAGAAACCTATCTCCTCCTAGGATTTTCAAGATACAACATCAAGATTATGCATTTGATGCGTAAAGACCAGATCTAATGATAATTACAATCAAAACAAAATACAAATTGAAAAAACTGGCCAGCTGATCTAAAAAGATTTTATTTAATAATCAAATGGTATAGCTCTCAATGCTGTAGCTTGAAAATCATAGGAGATAGGAATTTCAGTTGTTCAGGGGAGCCAAATAAGTAAAATTTATTGAAAAAAGAAGCATATGACAAAAATTGCTTGATATTGTAGCCCAAGCTTTTCAGGTGCCAATTGATTGCATTTAGGGTACCAGACTTATTCCTGTCCAGTTTAACATGAATAATAAGCAATAAATGTGACTTTTTTACATTAAAACAAATAAAAAATGTTTCATCAAATGGGGTAATAAGGGACGGGCGGGGTAAATCAGGACGCACATCCCACATTTCACTGAAATGCTGTAGCAGCTAAACAAATCAAAATATCGCAAAACTAAAAATAGTGATATAAACGTCAACATTTTTAGTATCTATTATGTATAAAGCTGGTTAAGCAATCATACATTTACTATCTCTAAAAAATCACTGAAAAAAAGTGTGAAAAGTGCAATTTTGGAAAAGTACCTCTACTAAGGTCTGGAGCAACAAAAATATTTGCTGTATTAAAAAATTTTTCTTACATAAAAGTTGCACACAGGTGTCAGCTTGAAAACGCGATTGACAAAATTTGCCCATCTCATCAAAAAAAAAAGAACAAAAAATTGCAGCCATTGCCGCACAATGGGGTAATAAGGAACACCCCCCCCCCTCGGGGTAATAAGGGACACCAATAAAAAAACATTTACAGTTTAACCTAAGATAGCAAAAGCTCCAGTTAACAAAAAATATTGATTAACAACAAAGAATTTTGAGTACATTTACCTTGTTCAGCAAAAAAAAAATTCACTTGTCAAAAAATTAATGCATCATCAGTCATCACAAAATTGTGCACAAATTGTCATATGTTAGTATCAGAAGGCAGAATAAGCTTGTTTCAACACGGGTGGTTAATGGCCAGAGAATTCTTCAATTTAAAATTTTCAGGGTCGAACAATATTCTTCAGATGACATTAGTTGATCAAAATGCAGGTTCAAGGGAGTAATATCACTTTATTAACGACGTTTCGAATGTAACAACATTCATTGTTACAAATTGTCATATAGGTATAGAATTGTGCACTGGGCATCATAGAATGAAAAGTAATTAACCTAAACTATGTCTTCTTTCTTCAAAACATACCATCAACCGGGGCTACTCAGGACGATTTTGAAAGTTTTTCATTCATAACTTCTTACCATGAAACATTTCATAAACAAGTTTAGGATCATTTCAAAGCTCTTTGCAAGGGCTATTGCATGGCTTCTCCAAAAAAATTCTATATGCTATGTGTAAAGTGCCAGAAGCAAAAAAAGAGTGTCCTGAGTAGCCCTGTCAAACGGGGCTACTCGGGACACTTGGAATAAAACTTAATTTTAAAACATTTGAAGCATGCAGAGTGTACTCATCCATTACTAACAGTACTCTAAAGTCCTCTTCTTCCATTGTAGATGATGTAGAGGTAGAATAAATGACATTTTCTGTGATTTTTACTTGTTTTTCCTATACTGATATGATATTACCATATACATTAATAACCGGATTATTGATGCAATATTACCATATTCATGAACAGGCCATTGAGCATTTCAACTACCTTGTCCACTGCAAGCTTCATATCAGCAGCCTTAAAGCATTTTTTCTGTATCTGTAAGCTTACAGGATGGCTTGTAATTTCACACCATTTTAATTGGTCAAGTGAATTTACTATAAAAAAAGATCGTGAAAAACATACCTGAAACAGAGAGGAATGTTTTAGTGACAACCATCATATGTTTAGGTCAATTACTTTTCATTCTATGATGCCTGGTGCACAATTCTATATATGACATTCTATGCACAATTTTGTGATGACCAACAATGCACTAATTTTTCGATAAGTGAAATTTTTTTTGCTGAGCAAGGTAAATGTAATCAATATTCTTTGTTTTCAATCAATTTTTTCTTAACTGGAGCCTTTGCTAACTGAGGTTCTACTGCAAATGCGTTTTTACGGGTATCCCAAATAGCCCCGGGGGGTGTCCCGAGTAGCCCCACTGTGCGGAAATGGCCGCCATTTTTTTTTGATTGAGGTATGTAAATTCAACAAATAAAGTTTTCATGCTGACAATTGTCTGCCACTTTTTTCTAAGCAAAATTTTTTAATACGGCAAATATCTTTTTAATACAGACCTTAGCAGAAGTAACTTTCCAAATACCTATCGTTTTCACAATTTTTTTCAGGAATTTTTCAAAGTTAGTAAATGTAGTATTTTTGAACTTCCTTTATACTACATAGATAGGAAAAATGTTGACGTTCATGCCACTATATTGAGTTTTGCAATATTCCAATTAGTTTTGCTACTAAAACAGTTTTACGCCGTGTCGGAGGACTGTCCCGAGTTACCCGCCCGTGCCGTCCCGAGTAGCCCGGTTGATGGTATAATGGTTGTTTCTAAAACATTCCTTTCTGTTTCAGGTATGTTTTTTATGACCTTTTTTATAGTAAATTCACTTGACCCAATTAAAATGGTGTGAAATTACAAGCTGTCCTGTAAGCTTACATACAGATACAGAAGAAATGCTATATGGCTGTTGAAATGAAGCTTGCTGTGGACAAGGTCATTTTAAATGCTCAATGACATGCTTATGGATATGGTAATATCACATCAATAATACGGTAATGAATGAATATGGTGATATATCAATAAAGGATAAACAAGTAAAAAACACAGAAAATGTCATTTATGTTACATCTACATCATCTACAATAAAAGAGGAGGACTTCAGAGTACTGTTAGTAATGGATGAGTAGACTTTGCATGCTTAAAACATTATAAAATTGAGTTTTATTTCAAGTGTCCCGGATTACCCCGTTGCCAGGGGTAATTTGGGAGGGTTTTATTTTGCGTCTGGAACCTTACAAATAGCATATGGAATTTTTTTGAAGATGCTATTTGATAGCCCTCGCAAAGAGCTATAAAATGAGCTTAAACTTGTTTATGAAATGTTCCATGGTAAGAAGTTATTAACAAAATGCTCGAAACAGTCCCTTATTACCCCATTTGACAGTTCATTTTATACAAGTTCAAAACAGCCTAAACCAAATGAACGTTGCATGTGCATCCATGGTATTTGCTTTCCTGAATGTGCATAGTTTGTAGCTTTCAAACAAGTGCAAACACTTTGTAAATAATGCAAATAATGATCTATTAACACTTTAACCACATTGTGACCCATATGTGGGTCACGCGTGTCTGTCTCAACCTGCATTGTGACCCACATATGGTGCACACCCTTAAATTTATAATAATTCATTAAACTTCAATATTGACCTCCTCAATCACATTTTAGGTGTTGTAAGTAAAGGATAATGATGACAATAATGTATACTAAGCATATATTTTGCGTGTAGCGAGTAAACATTATTAATCATTCTTTGTTGAACTTGAGTCCTTAGGCGCTTTACGACGAAATGGAATGCTTCCGATTGAAGCGTGATACGCACAGATATGGTTTATTTTCACAAGTGTCGCAATAAGTGTTTATCTTGCAAGTTTTTGAACGGGCTACTTTAGTTCCTTCTGCACTGGCAATTTGGCTGTAGTAAGACAGACATCTCTTCCTCTTCTTACTTTTAGGCCCATCAGCCTCAACCAATTCATGAGATTTGCGCTTTCCTGAGATGTTTGATCTACCTGGACCTGGGTTCAGATTCTCTTTAGTGATTCCGCAAATGAGTGACATTGCAAGACTCTCTTTAAATTTCAGAATTGACGTTTTTCTTCGTCGCTGCAGGAGACAAAATTGGTTATAAATAACCCAAGCATTCACAATTGAAGTTCCTAACAGCAATTCAATGGCAAGTTTTCTGTACCATTTGGTGCTTTTTCTGAGAACTGAATT
>NW_025942945.1:0-706 GCF_000764305.2 Hyalella azteca | reverse complement strand
GCGGGTTAAGTGGGCACCCGCCTGACGGCTTGTCCATAAAACCAACCGCGGTTGACGGAGCAGAAACCCGGAACGAGCAAATTATCGCGGGTGAAATGCCGGCGGCAGAGCACAACTCTGACGGCCATGATTTCCAATAGGGGGTCGGAGGGAGCTGGCCATTGGTGGCCATCGATGGCAGATAGGGGGTTGGCCTTTGGTTGGCCATCGATGACCATGGGTGGCCGATATTTGAGCTAAAATAATCAACTCTTAAAAATATTGTAGTAGGTGTTTAAGAAAATTCTACCTATTTTCCATTATAATGTATTAGGAAATCCATGATATAAAATCTGAATGACCATTATTATTATTAAAATTTATCGTTGGCCATTTACCTTGGTCAGTTAGTTAATCAGTTAGACTTTTAAGTAGAATGATTTATATACATAGATTCTTTGAATTATTCGGATTCTTCCGTACAGTCATTTGGAGTCTTGATTAGAATCATTTAGACTCAAGTAGAACTTACGTATCAGTTATGCACTACCGTATTAGTTAGACAACTACCGTATTAGTTAGACAACCACCGTATTAGTTAGACAATTACCGTACCGTATTAGTTAGACAATTACCGCAGTAGTTATGCAATTAGCAGTTAATGATAGTTACAAATGTTACACAGAGATAAAGAACATCTTGAATAATATTTTAATGTGAACCTAAT
>NW_025942944.1:9588-26686 GCF_000764305.2 Hyalella azteca | reverse complement strand
GGGGGCAGGGTTGTCCATCGTTTCATCAAGCACCGGGGGCAGGGTTGTCCATCATTCCATCAAGCACTGGGGGCAGGGTTACCATCGTTTGATCAAGCACTAGGGGCAGGGTTGTCCATCGTTTCATCAAGCACTGGGGGCAGGGTTTTCCATCATTCCATCAAGGACTGGGGTTTTGTTGGCTTACTTCAGCCTACATCGTAATAGAATATAAATTAAAGCTTTAGATGTGCTATCATGCGACCCTCATTAGAGTATTGAGACTAAAAGCGTTGTCGCGGACGCAGGCCGACGATGCGCGTATAGTGGCCACACTAGACCCTGGACCGCGCAGCTTACGGCGAGTCAGCGTGTATAAATGAGTGTCAGCAAGAGACTAACAGCCGTCTTCCTTGATAGAAGATTAATAGAGCAATAATACATAAATTTGAAAATCTCATATGCACTTTGTTTTATCCTATTGGAATAAATTCGGATGAGAGCAGAAATATAGTCTAGTGGGTTTTATGTATGATGCATACGTCGCGAGTCCAACCTCAATACAGATAGACTACATGCGCGTGTGCAATTTTTTAGTAAAAGTAAAAAAAGTAATCCAATTAAACTTGTTTTGATTTGCCTTCAGTTACAAAGTATATGCATATCCAGTCCCGGTGCTGTGAGTGAGAGCAGATAACACTCGCCGCCTGAATTTAAGTGACCCATGCTACAACAGCCTCCCCTCACGGCTGCTCCAAGGACACTGCACGCGCGGAGCAGCGTCGAAATATTTGTCTCGAGTAATATGTCTATTTCACCGCGCGACGCAGCGCCTGTACGCTTGGTTCAGCTTCTGCCTGTACGCGTTTAGTGTGGCCACTCTGGTAGAAATACATACATATGATATCGCAGCTTCAGCGAACGCCAGCCTGCGTACGCGTCAACGCTTTCACTCTGGTTGTAGCCTAATTAAGAGTCAGGCGGAGCAGTCGCCGAACGCCGCATCGAGCCCAAACGGCCTCACGCGGTTAAAATTTCTCGGCCAGGCTCTGCCTTCTAACGTCTGGCTGCACATTCCCCTCCTCCACTCCCCCTCCTCTACATTTTTAATCAGCGAGCGACATACTACTAATTTTTCTACGAAATTGTACTCTATTATCAAATTGGTTGTTTTCTTACTAATAACCTTTATTGACAATACGTGTTCATAATTTACGGCAATGCTTTGTTGTGATAAAACAACCAAGTTAATTTAGGCTGTTTCATAAAAGCACGGGGGCGGGGAAAGCGATTTATTGGTAAACGAATTAATTGTTAAAGTAATTGTGCTGGATATTATACCTATGTGTGTGACATAATATTTTCGGTATGCAGGTCTTTCATTGGCATGTGTGTAACTTTTATAGCCTCAAAGTAACGAAGATAATTTTCGGGTTGTGTTCTCACCTACCTTCTATATATACATAACTGTATAGTATTTATAGTTATACTATATATGTATGAATACTACTATATGTATACTACTATAACTATACATATTAATGGACTGACTGACATGTATCATTCGTTAATAGATATTACAACATAGCAATGTTAACTAATTTATTATTTGTAACATTGAGTTCTCTGAAGTCCGCGACCCCATGCCTCAGGGATATTGTTTGAGGCAATGGGCGGCTTTAGGTGGCCGGTGAATTGCCAGCGGGCGGCCGAAGCTAACCTGCTCTGAGCGACCGCTGGCCACCCACGGTCCGGGAAGGAGCTGAAAGGGCACTTGGCAGCGCCGAGAGAGAGATTTACGAGCTTGAGGTTCCCTCATAAACCACTGGGCATGTTTTGACTTCAACAATTCAGGATACAAACTTTATTTAAATGTGTAGTCTGATGTAATTCTAATGTAGCAGTTGCGCAAATATAGCTGTAAATTTTTTTACAATAATAATCCGTACCATGGTACTTCGCATCATTGTGGTTTTCGCTCCTGTTATTTGCTTTAAAAATGAGTACTGGTATTAATTTTTGCCTTTTTATTATCATATTAATCATAATTTTTACGATCACAGTAATAATAATTTAAATCAGTAATTCAATATGATAATAATTCAGTGGGCTGATATTAATATTCAGTTTGATATTAATATTACAGATTATTAAGCAATGTGCAATGTGTTGTTGTAGTTTTTAGACTTTAAAAAATGTTTACAGAAATAGAATATCAATTTAAATGCATGTCTTAACCGTTTTTGATGAACTTCTGATAAAAATTTACACATTTACATGAATATTCTCATTACTGCACAGATCATGTACGTATAGAATTTAAATCGCTTTATTCCAGCTAATTTAATTCAATGATTAATTTATTAACCAGACAGCTGGGGCTGGTGACTGCTGAACTTACATGCAAGTGCAGATTTTACAAAGATCTGCTGGTCTCAGGGAACTCGGACTTCAGAGAACTCAATGTTACAAATTATAAATTAGTTAACATTGCTATGTTGCAATATCTATTAATGAATGATACCCGTCAGTCAGTCATCGAACAAATTTATTCATGAATACAAAGGAGCCTGTAACTATACAGTGCACCTAATAACTATACAGTTATGTATAATTACACACCACAACCTGACACTGTCATCGGCTCCCACCAATACATTAGTCCTCAAACCTCCCTTACCCCACTCATCCTCTCCATCGTCGTCTTCACGTGTTATGTTTTCATTCATGTTTTCGTGGTAGTTTTCGTTCTCTATTCATTAATGGAGAATGTAACATAGCAGTGCTAACTAATTTATAATGGAATTTTCAACTTTATTTGAATATGTTCCAATGAATTCATAAACAATGTCACCATTTAGATCGCTCCATATATTTTTACAACCATTCATTCTTTGTTATGAATGATTTATGCAATGTTGATGATTTAGTTATAAAGTTGATTTATGCAAAGTTTGTTATGAATGATTTATGCAAGGCTGAATATTGTTCACGACTTCCTGTACGACTTCCTGTACGACTTCAAGTTGTAGTAAATGACAATTAAATATTAAAGTGTGCTGTTTATGCATTCATTCTCTTCACACTTTAAAACATAATTACGATTATCTCTTCGTAATCTGTACAATAATTTTAGCGCAACCTCCCTCTTATTTGGAAGGAAGACTCCATTACAACAAAAATCGAGGTGGAAAGGAAACTGCTCTGAAGAAAGCCTTTATTAATTCGGAACTCTGTTCGTGGGAAGACGCATCATAGCTTTAAAAATTATGTATCTAGATTTTCCTCTTTCATTATCATATGAATCATCCTATTTACAATCACAGTAATAATTATTTAAATCAGTAATTCAGTATGACAGTAATTCAGTGGGCCGAGTCTGACATTAATATTAAAAAATTATTAAGCGATGTGCAAAGTATTGTTGAGGGCTCCTTTTAACCATGACAAAATTTCTACAGAAGTAGAATGATATGAATTTAAATACATTTCTTAACCGTTTTTAATGAATTTATGACATTTGCAATATCAAGATCGACATGAATGCTCCCATGATTTCATAGTACCGTATAGGTTTAGAATTTAATATGCTATTATTTAATATGCTAATAATAGAAATAAAATTTATCATAATAGACATTTATTATCATAGAAATCAGCATTTTTGCAATCATGGTAATAATAATTAAAATCAGATATTCAGTATGAGAGTAATTCAGTGGGTATGGTCTGATATTAATATGGCATTTTATAAAGCGATGTTCAATGCATTGTTACGGACTACTTTTTATCCTTGAAAAATTTTTTACAGGAATAGAACGACATGAAATGAAGAACATTTCATAACCGTATTTAATAAATTTCTGACATGGAAAATTTCCACATCGAATGGAATACTCCAATGATTACATAGAATCCTGGCAGTATCGAATTTAATATGCTATACTCTAACTAATTTAAGGGGACCCACTACCCTCCGGAAAAACTTCTACAGTTATTATCCGATCATCATGAAACTTCACATACATGCGTAAAATGTAAAAATAAGAATTTTTTGCATTCATTCTCTTCATATTTAAAAACATAATTACGCTCATAAACGACCATGACGCTCATAGACCAGACTGCGAAGAGTGCATGTTTACATTGAAGGGAAGACTTATTGCCTGCGCCTGCAGGATTGTGTATCAACCAAAGGTCTGGTCGTGCTTTAATCTACGGAAGTTTCACCTAACTTTGGGCTTCGAAAGCATATATCTAATACTAGAATAATAATTCAGAAATGTTTGGGGTGGCGATCAATGAAGAATAAATAGTTAAACCGACATATATCGAGAAAATGCTAGAAATGTCACACGCTATACGAACATCGGGGTGCGTAGTTTTATCATCCCTGATAACAGTCGAAATAAAAAGTTTACATAATTTATCTTAATGCCCGCGCATTGAAAATAATTAGCCAGGACAGTATTCCAAATTTCAAACTTGTATCTTATTTATGAGGGGAGTTATTGCAGTTCTAAATAGTTATAAAACTCCGTAAGCGACTATGGCGGCTGAGCGCGTCCACGGGGCTCTTAAGTCCATAAACTGGGGTCATATATGAATGTTAATGATGCGAAAGACAAATTGTTGAAATTTGAAGTCGTTTATGAATATTTATCAAGAACTCGTATTACCAATACATGATTTAATACAAATTAAATACCTATATCATATCATAACATGTCATTACATATCATATCACAACATATCACGGTGATGTCGGCGCTGGATAATAGGCTTGCTGTGGCCTGTAGTCGATTCATGCACTTTTTCGCGACTTGTTCGCAGGAGATCTAAAATGAGATCCTTTGACAGGATCTTTTCATAAATTGAGTAAGTTAAAAATTGCTACTACACTTCCTCCAAGTTTAGTGGTGCAAGGCATTTCAAGTCTGAACATATATTTCTCCATTGCCTTTTCCAGTCTGTTTTTGAACGCGTTCATACTCGGAGCGTCAACGATATAATAATTAGGTAGGCTGTTCCACATGTCGGTGACTCGAAGGGAAAAGAAATGTTGTAGCGTGGATGAGCTGTTTCAACGCAGTTTCATAGGTTATAGCCGTTGCACCTGGTGTTGGTTCTCGTTCTGTGATTCCTTCAAGGACCTTGCATAAACCATAAGTAAACGTGTATACTTCAATGAGGTTGCCAAGTAAATATCGGTAACAGGCATAAATCCTCGCAAGCTGCATCGCGCCTATACAAGCAGCCGTCGATTAACCAGGGTTCGCTTCTCATTTTTCATTAGACGGACTTTTACTTAATAATGGTACGACTCAATGAATTTACGTCTTAAGTTACTGAAAATATAATAATAAATTCAGGAAGATACATCTATTTGGTGGGTAACATAAAAAGTCATATCGATGGGCGAAGCGCCGTTGGCTAGCCAATCTTTGAGATGATAGACCTGTTAGTTCATTGCTAATCGGCGATCGGCATATTGAGCTTAATTTACTATCTAATTTAAGCTTTACTTCACTAATAAAAACAGTTTTCTAGCAGCAAATATGAGTGTTTGGAGCAAATATGAGTTTATGAGTGTTTGATGTGTTTTTAACGAACGCTACTAATATTCTTATAACAAGTTTCGTCACCACCACCATCATTCCCATTCATCGCTCGGTTTTTCAGTCCGATTATGAATGGTGATTAATTTTAGCCTGAAGAGGTTTAATGGAGAAAAAGTATTCGTGCATGTGGACGTAGACCTTGATGATGTGAAATCTGGCAGGAACCTTGCTAATCAATATCTCCTTAAGAGAATCATTCTTTGAATATCCATTAGAAGTTTTTGAAAATTGTAACTACTATACTGGGTTTTTCCAGGTGTGTACAAGTATTTGATGATAATTCCCCCATGTCTGGAGTGCAACAAATCAATTCGGCTACGACATACAAAGTAACGCACTACTGTGTCCATTTCGCCCATACATTTCGCCCACATCATAGTGAATATTGCCTCCTTTTAATTGCTTTCACTCTCCACTTGGTACGAACGTATCGGCCTAGTCCAACTTGTTACATTGCAGGTGCATTCGTGCGAGATTAAAACTTACTCAGTTACTCCTTGAAAAAAGTGATGGAAGATATTTGTTATGAAATGTTCAGTATTTTTGGTTATTCGTTTTAATCCCTTCAATCTATTATTCACTAGGGGACAAAAAAACTTATTCTATATTTTTGAACGCTGGCTAAGAGATTGCAGTTGATTGCATCTCGCAGCAGCGTATCGACGACTGATTGTATAGTGCAGTGAAATTCTGTAAAATATTATTTCCTTGCGAAAACGAGTTGTAGCAAGAATCCTACTTCACTTTCATGCAAAAACTGCCCAAATATCGTAAAAGCCAGAAAACCGTTTATATGTTTCCGGTAATTTATTCGCATCAAATTAAATTCTCAACTAACTAACTAAATGCTCCGTTCTCTTGAAACAGACATAAGTCCCATAATATGACAACAGTTTTGAAATCAATAATACTGACGAATTTCCCTCGATATGATGTTAAATAATTTTATGAAAAAAAAACAAATTTTTGATTTATATATAGTTAATCTCTGCCTCGAAATCTTGTAAATGAATTCGAGATCCGATCCATCGACCACATATGACAGCACATGTTTCCTGAAAAATCACTATGCTATTTATATGGATTAATTTTTCCAATAGGTATACCTATTATTTGAGAGCAGTAATCAATAAGCGATAGGCACTGCAAATGCCTGCAAATATGTTTGGCGCTATAAAGTAAGCTAACCCATCACAGTTAACGTAACAAATATCACTGTGCAACAACAACAAATTTCATAACTCAAACTAAAATACCTTTCTCTAGAGGAATCGAGGTCGCTGATTTCAAATCTGCAAACAGATGTACTCTAGCACGTATAGTTTTCGAGACATTCTAAAAATAATTTTGATCAAATTCCTAAAAATGCAACATTTGGTAGACTGAACATGCTTAAATAATATTGGATTATGCCTTTCAAACATCGTATTTATGTAATCAAAATATAAGAAAATGGTAATCATAACAGTTTCAAAAGAAATCTTTCCTAATTGCTATGATATTTATTTTAGAAATGCTTTTTCCCCCTTGATTTGCGATGGAGAGTAGATTCTTCCTCCCTTTGTAGCTACCAACAATAGTCTCCCATCATATTTAGATTAAATCGACCTTGATACCGGCTTTCCAGAAGCGCAATATCTTGGTGAAAACGCTTACCATGCTCATCACTTATATCCCCATTATTTCAGGGAAAAATCCTCGTGGGGAAAAAAGAGAATGCATCTTCAAAGACATGCGGCAGCCCATCTTGTGGTAGGCTTCAATCATATCTTCAACCAGTGCAACATAATTTTCTGCCTTGTAGTTTCCCAGGAAGTTATTTACTACAAGGATGAAGGAGTTCCAAGCAGCTAATTCCAAAGGGTTTAGTGTATTCTTGAAGTCTTCATCTTTGACAAGCTCTCGGATTTGTGGACCCACAAATATACCTGCCTTAAGCTTTGCATCAGTCTTGGCAGCCCCAAATTTTCTCTTCAGGTAATCAAAAGCAGAGCTATCATGGGGTATTCCTTCTACAAAATTTTTCATCAATCCTAGTATGGTGTGTAATGTATGTAAATATACTTTTTGGGAGTCGACTAAAGGTACATGATTGACATTGTACCTGCCAACAGTGTATTCATCCCCCTTGGGCGATTCTTTCACAATATAATGATATTTGTTATCTCGACTATCCCAGAGACATAAAAAGCACATGTTTTTGTTGTATCCTAATTGCAGCCCTAGAATTAAGAGTACAATTGACTTTCAGGTAGCCACATATATTCCAGTTGTAGAAAGAATATTTTATACCTTGAAGGATGTACTCTATTGATTCATATGTTTCCGACATGCCTACAATATGGGCAACTGGAACAGAAGGTCTATCTTTGCCATTTTTCAGCAAAACAGCCTTTAAACTAGTTTTGCTTGAATCGATGAAGAGTCTCCATTCACTGGTATGATGTTCAATACCTGATTTTTTTATGAGCCTATCAATATCAGTACAAAACATGCATTATTTTCTTGAACAAAATAATATGCTAGATAAGCATGTCTTTGTCGGAAAACTGAAGTTTTGCTGCCTGGTTCTAGAAGCCCCCATTGCTTTAACCTAGATCCTAAAAGTTAGGCATTATCTTTAGTATAAGGGACATATCTCTGACAAGGTCATTAAGTCTTTGCTGACTGACCAAGAGCAACTTTGGTTCATGAGAAGAGGCTCCATATACATCTTCTGAGTCAGATGAAGCCATCTTTTCTGGCGGAGGTTCCTCATCCTCTAAAAGAGAAGCTGGTGGTGGCACAGGAATTGGAAGATCTAGACCAGGGGTCTCCAAACTATGGCCCGCGGGCCGCATCCGGCCCGCCACACAATTTCATCCGGCCCGCCGCCCGCCGGATGAAATCGTGAAATTAATAAATAATTATTGTACGAATGGCATCGCAAAATTATTCAAAGCTGGGGCCTGCTGACTAGTGGCGCTCAGCCCGAGTCAGTTTTCCTCTCGCTCGATAGTGTGACGTACAGATACGAGTGCTGGTAGGTATGTGATATGCATGACAATCAATCAATTGTGTATCACTGTATATTGTGGGGATGGAGGCCGAGTGGGGCGTTGCTGCTTCCGTTTCAGGGAGCACAGCTCTTTCGTAATCCATTTGACTGCAATGCTGAAAATCTTCCAACTCAATTTCAAATGGAAATTATTGATATCCGGGAAGATAAGACTGAAGGATAAGTATCGAGAAGGAAATCTGATTGAGCTCTTAATGCCTGCAGCCAGATCAGTTTCCAAATTTGATCAAGATTGCTTGTAGTTTTGTGTCCATTTTTGGTTCAACATACTTGTGTGAACAAACATTTTCCAAAATGAAGTATGTGAAATCTAACTATCAAGCAAATTTGTCTGATGATCACTTGAAATCAATTCTTAAAATTGGCTCATCTAATCTAAAACCGGATTTTAATGAAATTTTGAAGTCAAAACGAAAGCATCATTCGTCACTCTAATTTGGTTAAATAAAACTAAAGACAGGCATCTATTTAGTTGACCCTGATTTTTTACAAAAATATATGTTTTAAATTTTCCATGGTTATACCTTAATATTTAGGTAAATAATATTACTGGCACTGATTTTTTTATTCATTCGGCCCGCATAAATATTGGAAATATATAATGCGGCCCGCAGTGTGAAAAGTTTGGAGACCCCTGATCTAGACCATGAGGGACAGGTTTGATGGCTAATGGACAATCTGGATATAATATTTTTGACCTATGTTTCTTTGAGAAGCCAGCTATATTAGTCATGCAGAAATAGCATTTGCATGATTTGTTGGTTCTCGCCAGATCATTGGAACAGTAAATGGCATACTCTTCCTTTTTGAGCTTAACCATTGTGTTAAACTGACATAGCAGTTTAAACTGCAGATGTGAGGTGCCCAGTTTTTATCCTGGTCCCCAACTTGACAGCCAAAATAGTGCCTGGATGCTATCTTCACCTTGGAGGCCAGATTTTTTCTCTGATCTTTTGGGGTTGATTTGCCACAACCGTAACAGAAATTGTCAGGGTTGTTGTTACAATTTTGACTATTGATTTCAAACAATTACTGCTTAATTGTAATTAAAAAAGTCAAATTAAAGCTTACTTCAGATTAATTAATAGCCTATATTTACCGCGACCAAACTTTTCTGGAATTAAATTGTTAGTTGTTAAGGAATATGTATCAACAACTCGTGTTGTCAATATCATAATTTAATACAATTAAATATACCATATCAAATAATAACATATCATATAATGTCTTATCATATCATTACATATCATATCATATCATATCATACATAGTGATGTCAGAGCTGAAGAATAGGCCTAATGTGGCCTGTCGCCGATTCTTGTACTTTTCGACACTTAATAATAATAATAGCGGTTTCAGTGTTTATTAGGCCGTACGCCTGTCGCCGATTCTTAACATCGCAGAACATTCACAGCATGATGTGGTCTAGAACTCGCAACTCACTGCTACAATTCTGCTGCGCTTAAACGCCCGGCCTCCTTGCCGATTCTGACCAGAAACTGGCGCACAGAGCTGGATCAAACCCGCGCCTCTCTGCGCCAATCTCAAATCCACTCTGAACTGTAACCACTGGGCCACCCTGCCCAGACACTTGTCCACAAGAGATTTAAAAACAGGTCCTTTGACCGGATCTTTTGGGGGACCGGATCACAGGTCCTTTGACCGGATCTGACGGTAGTTTGAAATAGCTACTAGTATTCCACCAGGTTCGATATGGTGCTAGGCATTTCAAGTCTGAACATATATTTCTCCAAAGCTTTATCTAGTCTGTTCTTCAACGCGTTTTTACTCGAAGCGTCAACGATGTAATCGGGGAGGCTGGTTCACATATCGGTGACTCGAAGCGAGAAGAAATGTTGACTTGCAACGCAGTTCTTTTAGTTAATAATTACGGCCTATAGTGTATAGGCTCTCCCTGTCAAAATTTTCGTGCCGATTAAGGTCGTTTTAGAGGAACTATATTCGGCTTAGGGGTGAATCAGGAGCACCCTGTCAAAATTTTCGTGCCGATTAAGGTCGTTTTAGAGGAACTATATTCGGCTTAGGGGTGAATCAGGAGCAAGTCGGCCACGTAGGGTGTTTTGCTTCTATTTACCAGCCTCTTTTGGAAGTCAATTGCCCGGTAGGCCAAATCTGCGTAATATGCTTAAGAAGAGCAGCTGGTCAAGCTTCGTCATGATGCCCCTGGTCAAACGCTGATGACGCTATCGCACGATGGGGCTGATCAGATGCTGAACAAGGTAAACACACGAACAATCGAAGTTCCCGCCATACGGGGGTATGTGGGGGTCTACCTCCCGCACCCCCATCCGGACAGAGCATACCGTTGCAGCAATTGAACAGGAAGGCGCCAGTTTGAATCGATCCTTCAATCGATCAGTACGTAGTGACGAGTGCTCATTGCTCAATGCTTATCGAAAAGGTACTAGCCTATTATAGTTTTGTCTCATTCAGAGAGCTTTAAACAATTTGATGCTTTCAGAGAGCTTTAAACAATTTGATGCTTTCAGAGAGCTTTAAACAATTTCCTTAAATTATGACGTATTTGACTGGAAAATTTAAATTATGGAGGAAAATTTGTTAAGTTTTTCCCACGAGTGACAAGATGTAGTTGTATGGAGTATCTTTCACAATCACTTCTTTCAATCACTAGTTTCAAAAGAAATGTTACCTAAATGTTATGATATTTATTTAGAAATGCTTTTTCCCCCATGATTTGCGATGGAGAGTAGATTCTTCCTCCCTTTGTAGCAACCAACAATAGTCTCCCATCATATTTGGATTAAAACGACCTTGATACCGACTTTACAAAAGCGCAATATCTTGGTGGAAACGCTCACCATGCTCATCATTATTATCCCCATTATTTCAGGGAAAAAATCCTCGTGGGGAAAAAAGAAAATGCATCTTCAAAGACATGCGGTAACCCATCTTGTGGTAGGCTTCAGTCATATCTTCAATACCCAGTGCAACATAATTTTCTGCCTTGTAGTTTCCCAGGAAGTTATTTATTACAAGGATGAAGGAGTTCCAAGCAGCTAATTCCAAAGGGTTTAGTGTATTCTTGAAATCTTCATCTTTGACAAGCTCTCGGATTTGTGCACCCACAACTATACCTGCAATATAGGTATACCTTATTTATAGGACCCACAAATATAGGTATACCTAATTTGGTATACCTATATACCAAATTTTCTCTTCAGGTATTGAAAAGCAGCTAGGGCTATCATGGGGAATTCCTTTTATACAATTTTCCATCAATCCTAGTTTGATGTGTAATGGACGTAAATGTAACTTTTGGGGACCGACTAAAGGTAGGGCAACATGGGGCAGCGCGCCCCCCCCTTTTTTTAAACTAAATTTTTGATGAAGTTCTAATTGATACGAGGTGGTTCTTTGTTTAGTTTAAAGGTGCAACTAATGAGGAATGTATGATGTGAATTAGGCGCCTATAGAGTTATTCAATTTTTAATGAAACACTAACTGATAATTGATTTAACTGATAATTGATTTAAGTGATAATTGATTTAAGTGATAATTGATTAAACTGATAATTGATTTAAGTGCTAATTGATTTAACTGATAATTGATTTAAGTGGTAAATGATTAAACTGATAATTGATTTATGTGATAACTGATTTAAGTGACAATTGATTTAAGTGATAATTGATTAAACTTATAATTGATTTAAGTGATAACTGATTTAAGTAGTAACTAATTAAACTGATAATTGATTTGGGTGATAATTAATTTTACTGATAAATAATTTACCTGATAATTGATTTAACTCATAATTGATTCCTTACAATTTACCCTTTTTTTACTTGGTCTTAGCCTAATTTATATTCACTCCAGGACGCGTGTCGTGACGGGATATGTCGTGTGGGAGAAGCGGTGGCGCAGCTCGGTGGCCTCTCCCGTGGACAATGGCAGCGGTTTAGTTTAATTTCTTTGGAATAAATCATAGACAGATTTATTACATGCTTTATCCTTGTTTTCCTGTCCTCGCCGGAATAAGATTTTCGTCACGATGATGCATACAATCAAAACATTCAAGCAGCCAACACTAGAATGCACCAATGTATAGCAAAAAATACCAATCAGCAGAAAATACCATATGCATGAAAAATTCCATTCGATTCATGCGTCCGAATAAATAAGGCCCCAAATGTGACGCTCAAAAAACGTTTCCCTATCACATGATATTCTAGATCGTATTGAAATTCATCCACCACTTCAGCTTCTCTTACTTTAGTGAGCAAATAAGTTCCTAATGATGAATAATATTCTAATATCCGTATTACAATTTTTGTACGTCACCATCATTCCCATTCATCGGTACTTTTTATTACAACACTTCTCTTTAACTTCACTTCTTGTTTGTCTGTCTGTCTGTCTGTCTGTCTGTCTGTCTGTCTGTCTGTCTGCTACATATCTTATAATCGATATTTAACACACTTCTACCTGTCCAATCGATTTGAAAATTGGCACACTTGCGTAAAGTTGGAGACAATGCATGAATCAATTGACAGAATAAATAATTTTATAAATTAAAATTTTTTTTTCAATATAAAAAAATAATTTCGTCTCCTACAAATCTTATAATGCATATATGACACATTTTACCTGTCCAATTGATCTGAAATTTTCCACAATTGCATAAAGTCAGAGACAATGCATGAATCAATTGACTGAATAAATAATTTTTAAAATTTACAAAATTTTGATATCTTAAAAAAATTTGAAGAATAATTTATTTTTTCAATATTTGAAAATGAAATTTGAAATTCATTGTACATGTGTAACATCCAAGATACTGGATTGTTCAGAAGTGTTGTCTTTAGCAAGCAATTTTTAAACGCATATTATTTAAGTCCGATTTTGAATGGTGATAAATTTGAGCCTGAAGAAGTTTAATGAAGAAAAAGTATTCCTGTGGACGTAGACCTTGATGATGTGAAATCCGGCATGAATCTTGCTTATCAATATTTACTTAAGAGAATCATTCGTTAAATATCCATTAGAATATTTCGAAAAGTGTAACAACAATACGAGATTTTTTCCAAGTTTGTGCAAATAACATGTAAATTTTCATATATCTGGTGCGCAATAGATCAGTTCGGCTACGGTTTTAAAAAGTGTCGCACTATTGTGCCCATTTCGCCCACATCATTGTGAATAATGCCTCCTTATAATTTCTTTCACTATTCACTTGGAACGAACGAATCGGTCAATGGTCTAACCTCTTACATTGCAAGTGCATTCGTACCAGGTGATAACTTTTTTAATTACTCCTCAAAATAAATGATGAAAATAAGTTTTTTGAAGTGCTCAGTGTTTCTTGTGATATATAGTAATCACCTGCTAGCTGTACTTGCAATTTCACTATTTTCCGATTTGGTTATTTTTGAACGCTCTGATGAGATTGCAACTGACTGTATCTCTGAGCAGCGTATCTATGAAGCTAAAAAATAAGCTAGAAAATTGTTTAAAATTCAGCAGGGCAAAGAGTTGTAACAGAAACCCTACTGCACTTTCATCCGAAACTGCGTAAATTTCCATAAAGCCTGAGAACCGTATATATGTTTCCGATTATTTATTTGCATCAAATTGAATTATCGTCTAACTAACTAAACGTTCCGTTCTATTGGAACAGAAATAAGTCCATGAAGATGACCTATTAATTTTGAAATCCATAGTACTGAAGAAGTCCCATCAAAATGATGTAGTATTTAAATAATTTAATGAAGAACTTAATTTTTGATTTATTTATAGTGAAGTTTTAACTCGTAATCGTGTAAATGAATTTTTGATCTAATCCATCGACCACGTATAACCCGCGCATGTTAGTTGAACAATCACTATGCTACTACTTTAAATTAATTTTTCAATAATTATGCCTATTACTTGCGAGCAATTATATTATCAATGAGCTATAGGCACTTCAAATGACTGTAAATATGTTCGGCGCTATGAAGTGAGCTATTACTTTACAGTTAACAGGAGAAATAATTACTAAAATAAATTCCCCTAGTCAAACTGATGAATTTTGATTACAAATTGCTGTAAAAATCTAAGTTTTTTTATGAAATTCTAGGGAAAACTAAACTGAATATAGAACACAAACGCGTGGTACGGACATACGTACGAGAAAATCGTCAAAGAAAATATCAAAATTGACTTTGCCTGGGAACGACCAAAGCAGTCAAGCAGCCAACGTTCAAATGCAACAATGCCTGTTATCAGCAAAAAATACCATATGCATGAAAGATAACCTTTGATCAATGCCTAATAACAGATAAGGCCCCATACGTGTCGCCCAGGAAACGTTTTCAACCTGTCCCATCGTATGATATTCTAGGCCTGATTAAAATCCACCCATCACTTCAACTTCTCTCACATTATAAAGCAAATAAGTTCCTAATGATGAATATGGTGTCTGAAGATGGTGTATTCTCCCTGAGAAGGCCCCCTTCTCACCGTGCAGCACTGAAATATTTATTTGCCGCTCATGATGAGCAGCAAAAACACAAGCATGAGCTGGAAAACGAAATAAATCCCGTGGAAACATCATACGTAATTCTCAAAATTTTTATCGCTTTTATACATATTCATCATATACTTTACCCCAGGACCACTGCATGACAAGCGGATTACAATGTACGTTTTTTTCCTCTATCAAATAACGATGTTCATGAATTCTTCATGAGCATATATGACGATAAGGATTGATTGCTCGCTGCTATTATTCTATGCACAGAATAGCGAATAAATAACAGGACAGGGCTTATTACTAATAAACATTACTACTGCTACTATTACACTATTACTAATTAATAGAACCATCGAATTACCGGTGTCATGTCAAAATTTACGCGTACATTTTTAGTTTCGGTTCAAATATTTCCTTCTTTGCGCATGAAAAATAATTTTTAGAGCTAAATCGATTAGGAACGTTGTCCGTATACACTCTAATGGTTTGGTGAATTTGTGAAGGTTTTCATTCGTAAGTCATTACTTAAGACCAATAATTAGTGACAAATATGAATGTTAAAGATGCGAGAGACAATTGTTGAAATTCGATGGAGTTGGTGATGAATATTTATCAACAACTCGTGTTGCATTCCCTAATTTATTAAAAATAAAATACATATATCATATCATATCATATCACATCATAGTGGTGTCGGCGCTGAAGAATAGGCCTGATGTGGCCTGTCGCCGATTCTTGTACTTTTCAGGCCTGGTCCACAGGAGATCTAACAACAGGTCCTGAGACCGTATAACTTATCCAAACTGACGATAGTTTGAAGTAGCTACTAGACTTCCACTCGGTACGATATGGTGCTAGGCATTTCAAGTCTGAACATGTATTTCTCCTTAGCTTTATCTAGTCTGTTCTTGAACGCGTTTATACTCGGAACGTCAACGATGCCATCAGGGAGGCTGTTCCACATGTCGGTGACTCGAAGCGAGAAGAAATGTTGTCGCGTGGATGAGTTGCAAAGCAGTTTCTTTAGTTTATAGCCGTGGCCCCTGGTGTTGGTTCATTTTCTAAATTCTAGTAATCCTTCTGGGACCTTGGATAAACTATGTGTATACTCGTATACTTCAATGAGGTCACTACCAGGCCGTCAATAATTTCATTTCAAGTCTGAACATGTATTTTTATATAGCTTTATCTAATCTGTTCTTGAATTCTTTTATACTCGGAGCGTCATTGATGTAATCAGGGAGGCTGTTCCACATGTCGGTGCCTCGAAACAAGATGAAATGTTGTCGCGTGGATAAGTTGCAGCATTTTTTTAGCTTATAGTCGTGGCTCCTAGTGTTGGTTCTTCTTTAAAATTCTAGTAATCTATAATAGATTAATAGAATAACTCTATAGCGTGTAAGCCATGATTATACCTCAACGCTGTCACCATGATGACGTCGATAAGCGAGTCCTTGATTAACCGCGACTTGCTTTTCATTCATACGAGCAGCCCGAAATTAGCCATTTTCCATACTGCTATAACCAACTATCGCAGACATTTCCAGACCAATTGGTCAAACGCAATTGAATTTCTCTCTGCAATTACTGAAAACATAATAATAAATTCCGAAGAAAACGTATTTTTGGTGGGTTATATAATAACAAGTCATATCGATAAGGGACGACCTGTTGGCAAGCCAGTCATTGAGACCTGTTAGTTCATTCCCTATCGAAATTCGAAGACCTGTCAGCCGCTGGCACACGGACGCCCCAAGTTCTTATGGCCGGGTAAATTAGAAGCTCTATGTCCGCATTAGGTTCCGGTTGCCGTAGAGATGTGTATAAGAGACAGGCTTATAACAAACTAACCCACTTGTGTGCCTCACAGTGAAAGGTGCTTATAACAAACTAACCCACTTGTGTGCCTCACAGTGAAAGGTGCTTATAACAAACTAACCCACTTGT
>NW_025942944.1:0-9436 GCF_000764305.2 Hyalella azteca | reverse complement strand
ATCGTGCGATAGCGTCATCAGCGTTTGACCAGGGGCATCATGACGAAGCTTGACCAGCTGCTCTTTTTAAGTATATTACGCAGATTTGGCCTACCGGGCAATTGACTTCCAAAAGAGGCTGGTAAATAGAAGCAAAACACCCTACGTGGCCGACTTGCTCCTGATTTACCCCTAAGCCGAATATAGTTCCTCTAAAACGACCTTAATCGGCACGAAAATTTTGACAGGGTTGCTGCTAGTTCATTGCAGACGACCTGTTAGTTCATTGCTAAACGGCAATCCAGATGTTGAACCTAATTTACTTTCTAATTCAGGTTTTACTTGACTAAAATTCTGATAATAATATTCAAATATTCTTATAACAATATTCGTACGTCACCACCACTATCATTCCTATTCGTCGGCACATTTCAAGTCACATTCTGGACGGTGATAAATTTGAGCCTGAAGAGGTTTACTGAATAAAAATATTCCTGCGGACGTAGTCATTGATGATTTGAAATCCGGCATGAATTCTGCTAATCAATATCTACTTATCCATTAGAATTTTTTGAAAATTACAACTACTTTACGGGATTTTTTCTACAACACAAACAAATACTAGAGGTCTATTTTCCCATGTATGGTGCAACAAATCAAATCAGCTTCCATTTGGAAAAGTATCGCACTTCTGTGCCCATTTCATCCATACATTATCGCGGGGTGATCACTCGAAATTCTCCCATGCATTTCGCCAACATAATTGTGAATATTGCCTCTTAATATCTTGCACTATCCAATTGGTACGTACGAATCGGTCTAGTCCAACCACTTACATTGCAAGTGCATTCGTGCCAGGTGATAACTTACTTAGTTAGTCCTCGAAAGAAGTTTTATGACGAATTCTTCATGAGGTGCTCAGTATTTTTCATCATCAATCCTGATCACCTCAATTATGTATGATTTAGATACTCCTCTAATGTGTTTATTATTTTTGAACGCTGGGTGAGAGATTGCATCTGATTGCATCTCGAAGCAGCGTGTAGATAGCGAAGAGGCAATTTTAATATTGTCGTGAAGATGGTACATATCCGTTCAGCAGGAAAAAACGCAAGAACACGAATCCTACTTAACTGCTCTAATTTCCAAACGAATCAGAAACCGTGTGATTTTTCTGATTCACATCAATGTTTCTGATTCTCATCAAATTAAATTCTCGACTAATTGACTAAACGCTCCGGTCTTTTACAACTTAAATAAGTCCTATAAGATGACCTAACAATTTTGAAGTCCGTTGTACTGAGGAATTGCCCTCAAAATTATGCAGTATTTAAGTATTTTTATGTAAAACCTAATTTTGGATTTATTTATAGTGTATTTCTACCTCAAATTTGTGTAAATGAATTCGAGATCTATTCCATCGATCACATTATATCCCGCACATGTTTCCTGAACAATCACTATGCTATTTATTTGAATTATTTCTACAATACTTCTGCTTATTATTTGAGAGCAGTAATCATTGTGCTATAGGCACTTCAATTGCCTGCATATATGTTTGGCGCTATAAAGTGAGCTATCACTTCACGCTTAACATAAAGAATCATTTCTCAAAAAAGCATCTACTACTCATAGACCTTCTATAATGCAGGTTTACACTTGCATCATTCAATGAGGTCGCCACGCAGACATTGGTAAATGCCTGGAACCTTCGAAGATTGCAATTCAATCATACGAGCTGCCGGCAGTTCACCAGATCCTATACTACGTATAATCTGATTGATTCAATTAGAATCTCTTGCGATTACTGAAAACATAATGATAAATTCCAGAGAATGCATCTTTTTTGGTGGGTAACATAACAAGTCATATCGATGAGTCAAGCGCCCATGGCAAGCCAGTCTTTGAATTGGCAGACGACCACTTAGTTGGCTGCTAATCGGCAATCCACATATTGAGCCTAATTCACTATATAATTTAGGCTTTAATTGACTATTATTATAATAGTAATATTCTTATAACAATAAATTTTCGTACGTCACCACCACTATTATTCCCGTTCATCGCCAAGTTATCAAGTCAGATTCTGGACGGTGATAAATATGAGCCTGAAGAGGTTCAATGAAGAAAAAATATTCCTGTGGACGTAGACCTCGATGATGTGAAATCCGGCATGAATCCTGACAATCGATACCTACTTAAGAGAATCATTCGTTAAATATCCATTAAAGGTTGTATAAAATTATAACTACTAATAGGCATTTTTTCTGTGTGTGTACAGATATTTGATGTCAATTTCCCCATATCTGAAGTGCAACAAATCTATTCGGATACGATTTGAAAAAGTATCGCACTACTGTGCAAATTTCACCCATACATTTCACCCACATCATTGAATTGTCTCATTTTAATTACTTTTACCATCCACTTGGCACGAACGAATTGGTCTAGTCCAACTTGTTACATTGCAGGCGCATTCGTGAGAGATTAAAATTTACTTAGTTATACCGCGAAAAAAAGTGATGGAAGAGATTTGTTATTAAATGTTCAGTATTTTTGGTTATTCGTTCTAATCACCCAGTTCCTTTAGTTATGTAGTCTGAAAATTTAGTCTTGATATTTTTGAACGCTAGCTAAGAGATTGCAATTGATTGCATCTCGCAGCAGCGAATTCGACGATTATTTTATAGTGCAGTGAAATTGTGTAAAATTTTCTTACTGCGGGAAAAGGAGTTTCCCGCAGTAAGCCAAGAAACCGTATATATGTTTCCGGTTCTTTATCCGCATCAAATTAAATTCTCAACTAACTAACTAAACGCTCCGTTCTTCTGGAACAGAATTGAGTCCAATAAGATGACAAAAATATTGTAATCCACATTTCTGACGAATTTTTCTCAATATGATGTAATATTTAAATAATTTTAGTGCAAATTTAATTTTTAATTTATTTATAGTTAAATTCATCATCGAATTCGTGCAAATGAATTCGACTTCTAATCCATCGACCACATATGACCCGCACATGTTTCCTGAACAATTACTATGCTATTTATTTCAATTGCTTTCTTCAATAGCTTATCCTATACTTTGACAGCAGTAATCAATGAGCTATAGGCACTTCAAATGCCTGCAAATATGTTTGGCGCTATAAAGTGAGCCATCCCATCACATTTTACATATGGAATAATTACTCATAAATGCGTCCACAATTCAACTCATGAATTTTGATTAGTAATTGCCGCGGAATTTAATATTTCTATGAACTTATAGAAAAAATTTATTCTATTGGGAACACAACTAAATATATAACACGAACCTCCAGAATGATAACATATATACCATATCATATCATATTAAATCATATCAAATTATATCATGTCATATCATATCATATCATATCATATCATATCATATCATATCATATCATATCATATCATATCATAACATATGATATGATATGACTGGCTCATAACATGAGCCAGTCTTTGAGATGGCAGACGACCTTTTAGTTCATTGCTAATCGGCAATCGCATATTGAGCTTAATTTGTTATTTAATTTAGGCTTTACGTGACCAATAAAAACAGTTTCTAGGAGCAAATGTTTAAGAATGTTTAATGGGTTTTAACAAACGCTTCTAATATTCGTATAACAATTTTTGTTCGTCTCCACCACCATCATTCCCATTCATCGGCAAGTTTGTAAGTCCGATTCTGAGCGATGATAAATTTGAGCCTGAAGACGTTTAATGAAGAAATGGTATTTCTGCGTACGTAGACCTTGATGATGTGAAATCTGGCATGAATCATGCTAATAGATATCTACTTCCTTAGTATCCTTAGTATTTGTTTGGGAAGAGTATAAGAGTATCATTCAGTAAATATCCATTAGAAGTTTTCATAAATTGTAACTACTATACGGGATTTTTTTCCAATTGTATGCAACTATATGAACTAAATTTCCCCATATGTGGAGTGCAGCAAATCATTTCAGCTACGATGTGAAAAAGTATCGCAATACTGTGCACTTGACACATGCAGTTCGCCCACATCATTGTGAATATTTCCTCGTTATAATTTCTTTCACTGTCCACTTGGAACGAACGAATCGGTCCAGTCCAACCACATGCATTGCAGGTACATCCGTTTCACGTGATAACTTACTTAGTTATTCCTCAAAAAAAGTGATGGGAGGATTGCAAAATAGACTGCTCAGTACTTTTTGATATCCATTCAAAATACACTTGACGTTTGAGCGTAACGCGGCAGATTGTTATAGCAGTAATTTATTTTGAACGGTGGCTAAGCGAGTGCATCTCATTGCATCTCAGCTGCCCATATATGAAGATAATATTAGGACTGGGAAATGGTAGAAAATGTCGATGCAGCAGATGAGGGAGTTGTAAACCGAATCCTACTTCACTTTCATGCGAAAACTGCTAAAATTTTTCAAAACGCCAGAAAACCGTATATATGTTCCCGATTATTTATCTGCATCAAATTGAATTCCCGACTAACTAACTGAACGCTCTGTTCTCTTGGAACAGAAATAAGTCCATCAAGATGACTTTTGAAATCCATGGTACTGAAGAACTACCCTCAATATGATATAGTACTTAAATAATTTACGATAAACCTAATTATGGATTTATTCATTTTGAATTTCTACCTCAAAATCGTGCAAATAAATTCGAGAACTAATCCATCGACCAAATATGACCCGCAAATGTTTCCTGAACAATCACTTCGATATTTATTTGAATTAATTTCCAATATATATGCCTTCTATTCGAGAGCAGTAATAAATGAGCTATAGGCACTGCAAATGCCTGCAAATATGTTAGGCGCTACACAGTGAGCTATCCCAACACAGTTAACGTAAGAAATAACTGCTCAAAAAAATACCCACTAGTCAAGAACTTTGATTACATTTTCCCTAATATTTAAATTTTCTATGTACAAATAGAAAAAACGTATTCGAGAGGAAACTAAGCTAAATATATATCACGAACCCTAGAACGGTAATACATACGAGTTAATCACCCAAGAAAAAATCTACAATGACCAAGCCTGGGAATATAATGAAAAATTATAAGATTGAATGATTTCATTTTAGACTATCATCTCAAAGGATGAACAATATGGTTATCCCTCAATAGGTGATTCCTATAATTTTAAACATCGGCAACGTAGTCTCTCAACCCGGACAACCTAGGATGCTTGAGATGCACTAATTACGGTAAATTACCTAAGTTCTTGTAAGGTTGTAAATTGAATTCTAGAAGGCATCAGTTGGAAACACTCGACAAGAGTGATAGACCGGACCTTAGACTAGTCGTTACCCAGCAGTCCTCCTGTGAACAACCCATTTCTAGGCATGGTTGACGATAACCATTACGCCTTAACTCGCTGTGGTTCAAGTTAACCTACCCTGCCTTTATTGGTAAGATGTTCAGATTAATTAACCAAATTGAGATTAGACAATAAATATGCTGTATCTATTTCACATTCAGTTGTTATTTAGTGAGGATATTGCGAATGAATGATTATGATTAGTTTTAATGAATGATCAGTCTCAGTCAGTTCATAAGTATTATTATTTTCATTGTGTAGGGTTGCTGCTGATCTCGTGTGGACTGGACTCAAGGTGACACTCTCCAAGCTTGTCCTTGAAGCTTTTCGTGCTTAACGATCACCACGTGGACCTACTTCTTTCCTTGAGGATCGGAGAAGCCCTGCAGACTATCTTGTTTTAGTAATTCACATATGTTGCCTGTTGAATCTGTAGATTGAGCAGCTAAGGTGTCAGATTTATTAATGTATGGCGTTATCCCTTGATGTAAACTTTGATTCGTGTTTTGTTCTATTAAATTGTTGGTGTTCCTAAATGTTTATAGTATCCGAGTCAGTGAAACGAACCCTGATGAAGTACAGACTTCATTAATATGTATTTCAAAATTGTTAAGTCATCTTATGGGACATATTTCTGTTCCAAATGAACGGAGCGTTTAGTTAGTAAGCAGAGAATTTAATTTGATGCAAATAAATAATCGGAAACACACATACGATTTCCTGGCTTTATGGAAATTTTGGCATTTTTTGAATGTAAATTAAAATGGATTCATTCTTCAGCTTTTTTACCTGCTGAATGGATATTTTACACAGTTACACTGCCCTATGCAAGTCGTTTATCACTTATACGCTGCTTGGAGATGCAATCGCAATCTCTTCGACAGCGTTCAAAAATACGAAAGATCCATGGACAGAGAAACTCCTATATGGTATGAGTGATAACATTTTATGACCAAAAATACTGAACACTCTCGATGAAAATTTGCCATCACTTTTTCCGAGGAGTAAGTAAATAAGTTTTCACCCAGCACCAATGCACCTGCAATGAGAGAGGCTGGACTTGACCGATTCATTCCAGCCAAGTGGACAGCGAAAGAAATTAAAAATAAGCAATATTCACAATAATGTCAGCAAAATGTATAGGTGAAATGTAAACAGGTGTTCGAAACTTTTCAAATCGTAGCTGAATTGATCTGTTGCACTACATATATGGGGAAATTTACATCAAATACATGTACACACTTGGAAAAAATCCCGTATAGTAGTAATAATTTTCAAAAACTTTTAATGGATATTTAACGAATGATTCTCTTATGTTGATATTGATTATTGGGATTCATGCCGGATTTCGCATCATCAAGGTCTTCGTTGAACTTCTTTTCATCTTCGTTTTCTTCTTCTTTTTTCTTCGTTGAACTTCTTCAAGCTCAAATTTATCACCGTTCAGAATCGAATTTGAAAACGTTCCGTTGAATGAGAATGATGGAGGTGGTGGCGTACGAAAATTGTAATAAGAATATTAGCAGCGTTCGTTAAAAACACATCAAACACTCATAAACATTTGCTCATAGAAAATGATTTTTATTGTTCAAGTATAGCCTAAACTAAATAGTAAATACGCTCAATATGTGGATTGCCCATTAGGAATGATCAAAAAGATCGTCTGTCATCTCATAGATTGTCATAGATTGGCTTGCCAACGAAAAACCGCCCATCGATATAACTTGTTATGTTACCCTCCAAAAAGATGCTTCATCCCGAAGTAATTATTATAATTTCAATATTTGCTGACATATTTCATCACGTACGTCTTACTGGGCAAAAATTTTAAAATTATTATGTGAAAGCGACGCGTTAACATGGGCTTGGAATTGGCGTATTCTCCCTGTGAAGGCCCCATTCTCACCATGAAGCTCTGGAATGCTTGACGGGTGGTATACCCTCGAGAAAATTTTTGCATTTACAAACGAATCTTTCTGAAACTTCACACACATATGTAAAACAAAATACAAGAAAATTTTGTTCGTATGATTTTTTCGGAAAAATTGATAGAAAACGTGAAATTCATAGAAAACGGACAAAAGGGGGTACTGTAGAAATCTATCTCCTCCTAGGGTTTCCAAGCTACAACATTGAGACGCATATCATTCGATGCGTAAAGACCATACCAATCAAGTAACGCAGCCCTATTTTTGATTTTTGCCTTAGTTTTTTTACCCGCATTTTTCCGTTTTATTCTCATTTTCTTCATATTCAACCCCCCCCCCCTTTTCCCCAACCTCCATTTTGAATCCAAATTATTCACAAATCTAAAAATGGGCTTCGCTACTTGATAGGTATGGTCTTTATGAATTGAATGGTATATGTTTCATCGCAGTAGCTTCAAAACTCTAGGAGGAGATAGGTTTTCCGTGACAATAACTGTGACGGTTCAGGAGAGCGCGACAAAGTCCCGCCCGCATCGCAATAGGCACTCATCGTAGCAAGGATAAGAAACTAAACGTTTCTGGAGCTTGATTCCAGTCAAGGATGGTGGGAGCGACTACTACGCACCTCCTCATACAACGCCAGGAGGGTTACTGAGCTGCACTTCAAGCAAACACTGTATTTATAGTGCTGGGCAGCGAATTAGCTCCTATCTAATTTGTAAAAGAACTCCCTCCCCGCCCCCCCTCCTTTCATGATCTGTCGTGGACGCATAAATCAACGTACAGAGATGGTAATAGTACCGTTGGATAGGGCAGAATGTCAGCTTTAAGATGAGACTAAACGGGTAACTGAAGGGTAACTCAATTAGACACTATACTTAAAGTGCTCAGCAGCGAATTAGCTCCTATCTAATTTGTAAATGAACTCATGCACCCGCCCCCCTTTCATGATCTGTCTTGAAAGCATAAATCAACGTAAAGAGATGGCAATGGTAACGTTGGATAGGGCAGAATTTCAGCTTTAAGATGAGACTAAAAACAGGAAAAGCCAAATCTTAAAGTTTTAGGGTATACCACCCTTAATATTTGCCGATGATGCAGCGCAGGTAAGAACGCAAGCATGACCTGGAAAACGATATAGTCCTATTGAAACGGCATGCGGAATTCTCGTAGGAATGTTATCGTTTATCTTATTCGTTGTTTGCTTTACCCCATGCCCACAGAGTGCCTAGCGAACAACAATGTTAGTATTTTCCTATTGAATAAGGATGCTCGGAAATGTTTTATAGGCTAACACGTCGAGCAGGATTGCTTCCTCACATTCTATTCATTGAACAGATAACGATTCGATAACAGAACAGGGCAATGTAGTATTAAACAGTACTACTGCAACTACTGCTAATACTACTATAACTACTAGCAATTAAGAGAAGCATCAAATTACTAGTTAGAATCATCAAATTGACGAGTAAATTCCCAGTCTCGGTTCAATGTTTCGTTCTTTGGGAAAAATAATAAATTTTTTGTGGCTAACTTCATTAGACACGCAGTCTGGTTAAACTTGCAGGGTTTGATGATTTTTTGAAAGCTTTCATATGTAAGTCAGACTTAAGGCTAGAGATGAATATGATTGTTAGAGATGAGAGAGTCAAATTGTTTAAATTTAAACATATTGTTGAAATTTGAACAAATTGTTGAAATTTGAAGGAGTTGTTGATGAATATTTACCAACAACTCGTGCTGCCAATACCTAATTTAACACAAATGTATACATGCCATCGAATGGACATTTTCAAATTGTGTGACTAGAGGAGTTCCAGTTCGATATATTCGCATTGCTATCAGTGGAGGGAACAGTAACCCCGCGACGTATTAAGCCTACTTTAGGCCTATTAAAAATATCCTTAAGCTCTTCAAATTATTTTATTTTCATTTATTGCATTCATTTAAACTTTTTATATTGGAATTCCGACAAATTCAGTATAATGTGGCTTAAATATAAGTTAATTTGAATAAATAACCACACAACTAGCCATTATTACCTTAAATATAAATATAAATCATATGGGGGCTAAGCCTCCCCTCCATGTCCCTAAAACGCCGCGACGCCACTGCTGTAACCCATGTTACTCGTGTTGCACTACAGGGTTAATGGCCCACTTCAGATTATCAACGCAACG
>NW_025942943.1:0-1106 GCF_000764305.2 Hyalella azteca | reverse complement strand
GAGGGAGAATCTAAAAAACTCTCTGCTTTGCCACTATGGTGTGCATCGACAACAGCATTGTGGCAATTTAGCAAAAAAGCTAATTTTTTAGAAACCAGTTTATTACAAAACTCCTCTTTAAATTCACTTCTTGTTTGTTTGTCTGTCTGGCTGTCTGCTAAAAATCTTTATAGGTATCCTACTACTAGGCAGGGGAGGAAAACATCTACTCTGTGAGCTGCAACTGGATTTTTTGAGCCTCAAACTAACAAATTTTTGAGCCGTAAGTCTATTTCCCAAGCCGTGAAAAGCCATTATTGAACCGTGAACTCTTGGCGCAGTGGCGCTTAGGTCATAGTGGCAAAGCAGAGAGTTTTTTAGACTCTTCCTCAAGTTCATTTTTGAGTCCTATAAGTAGACCAGTAAAGTATCTTGGATACTAGAATTATCATACATAAGAAATCTGTTAAAATCTTGAGTAAATGAGGAAATTAAAAATGAACTGATTCTAAAAAATCACTGGTTTGCCACTATGGCTTAGGTATTCGTCGTCCATGGTACGGTGGTGATTGCACGACTGTGCCCCACGACAGCACGCACGCTCATAGTGGCAAACCAGAGCTTCTTTAGAATCAGTTCATTTTTAATTTCCTCATTTGCTCAAGATTTGAACCAATTTCTTAAGTATGATAATGCTGGTATCCAGGATACTTTACTGGTCTACTTATAGCCTATAGGACTCAGAAATGAACTTGAGGGAGAGTCTAAAAAACTCTCTGCTTTGCCACTATGCGCACGCCATAGTGGCAAAGCAGAGAGTTTTCTAGACCATGGTGCAATTACATATCAATTTTAAATTACCTTGGTAATTTGAGTTTTAGGAACGCCGAACTTAAATTACAGGAGTGGCGGCTCGCTGTTCGCAGCCCCCGCGCGCACGGCAGACAACCTCCCACGCTGACAGTCAAGATAACACTGCCTGGCTTACAGCAGTCGTCGTGCAAGCGGTTTTTCAATACAAAATAGTCTTAGAGTGCTAAAAAAGTCCTAACTTACTCACGGAACGCGAAAAGACTCTAATCTTCAAGATCATTTATAAATTAATAAAAGCAACATTCTTCCTTAAA
>NW_025942942.1:0-698 GCF_000764305.2 Hyalella azteca | reverse complement strand
ATTTTGCATGTTTCAATTCAAGTTTAATTTAGCTAGTAAAAAAATGGCATCATTTATAAAAAAAAGTGGTCTAAGTTACCCCATTTTACAGTACTGCGTTCATAGACTCCATATGACGTTGGTCATTTATAATGACCTTTGAATTGCACCATGCCTAAAACAAAGCTTAATATAAAGGAAAAGCTGGAGAGGTGACGGAATTACCTACGATGTTGGAATATACCGCGTTTACCCTAAGATGAGAATAAAAACAGGAGAAGCAGAAAATTTTCTATTTTGGACTCAGACGGCACAGAGATACCCCTTAAATATTGATTATAATATTTGTACATTGTAGTAGCGTGCAGACAATGAGGCTGTGCAACTTGCAGTTGCAAGGACAGAAAGACTGAAGTGGACTGTGGAGGCCATCAGGCCAAAACCCAAAAAGTGGCACTGGCATCTGGCATGCGCCAAGCGGCAAATTATATTTCGTCGCGAGTTATGCTTCATTCAGATAATAAGATTTGTTACCTGAATAAGTTAATTACCTCATAAAGTTATAAACTGGGCTCTTTTTATTATAAATATGACGTTATCGGAATGTTGCTACTTCGATAAGGATGTGGTGGTGGTGGCGGGTTATAGATGCATAGATGACCTCACTTCAGGCCAGCCGTTGCACCTGGACATGGCAGAGGTTGATGAAGTTTCTAGAT
>NW_025942941.1:0-585 GCF_000764305.2 Hyalella azteca | reverse complement strand
CTCGTTCAAAATTGCAAATTTTCATCCACAAATCATAACAGCTGAAAACATTCATAAAGTTCTCAATATTAATAGTAGGAGTCAAGAAAACAATTGGTATTCTGAAGCGATGCAGAACTAGCCTATAGAATTAAAAGTAATCGCAGCAAGACAGGTTCTATAACAGTCATGATATATGAGCTCTATATGCTCAAACAGGCAATAGAGGCATCATAGAGTGGAACATAAATAATGTAAAAACGCTTTCCGTTTTTGAGTTTAGGTTGCCATAAGTCCGCGTTCAGGTTTTAGGGTAACCACGGTTTCACCAACAAATTTCCTTTTTATTGAATGAAAAATTGTATCTGTAGGAACAAACATAAATATACACCCTATAAACTTCAATGTATGCTTATAATATTCAAATATAACAAATGATCATCAAAACTATAAACAAGTTATAAGAAAGGCATAAATCAACGCACCGAAATATTGTGGGCAGTTCCGACGAGGGCTACGAACAACTGATCTGACAAGAAACTATTTGATACGTCGTTAACTAGGTTTTACACTCTAAAGGTCGGATAAACAAGTAAATCATAGGAG
>NW_025942940.1:22420-26194 GCF_000764305.2 Hyalella azteca | reverse complement strand
AACCTGACGAGGGCGAGAAGTGACGGTAAGAGTGACAGCGATCAGTGACAGTAGTGACGGCAATAATGGTCATGAATGACAACAATCAGTGACATCAGTGACAGAAATAATGGTAATAAATGACAACAATCAGTGACATCAGTGACAAAAATAATGGTAATAAATGGCAACAATCAGTGACATTAGAGACAGCAATAATGGTCATAAATGGCAACAATCAGTGACATTAGAGACAGCAATAATGGTCATAAATGGCAAGAATCAGTGCCAGTAATAAATAAAGACAGAGATAAGAGGAACTTAGTGCAGCATAGATGGCACCACTCCGTGTGAGCAATTAATAGCCAATGCGGTAGCAATCAGCGACAAAAAATTGGCGACAAGGATGACATGTACCAGTCCAACACTACACAATCAATCTAGGGAATTATTGCAACATTATAAAACAAAATTATATAACAACATCATAAACATTATATAACAATATTAAAACATCATAAACAACGTATAACAACACCATAACCATTATATAAGAACATCATTAACATTATACAACAATATTAAAGCACCATAAACAACATATAACAACATCATAAAGATTGTACAACAAGGTTATAACGCAATACAGTACTTGTGAAGGGTTGCCATGACGACAGCTTGAGGTCGTAGATGTGCTGCAGCGAGTTGCAGGATGTAGAGGTCCGTACAGATGGTGATGTATTTAAACATCATAAACAACATATAACAATACCATAACCATTATATAACGAAGTTATAGCACGATAAAGTACTTGTGTAGGGTTGCCATGACGACAGCTTGAGGACGTAGATGTGCTGCAGCAAGTTGCAGGATGTAGAGGTCCGTACAGATGGTGATGTGGCCCATGGTGATGTGGATGAAGGCGCTCACTTGATTCGGGATATCGAACAGCGGGCTCTTGTGTAGCCCGATCAACGTCTCTTGGTAGATCAACTGTGTAAATAATATAGTATATATAGTATAGTATATTATATAGTATAGTATAGTATAGGTAGTATAGTATAGACTCGGGATATCGAACAGCGGGCTCTTGTGTAGCCCGATCAGCGTCTCTTGGTAGATCAGCTGCGTAAATAATATAGTATAGTATAGTATATATAGTATAGTATATTATAGTATATATATAGTATAGTATAGTATAGACTCGGGATATCGAACAGCGGGCTCTTGTGCAGCCCGATCAGCGTCTCTTGGTAGATCAGCTGCGTAAATAATATAGTATAGTATAGTATATATAGTATAGTATATTATAGTATATATATAGTATAGTATAGTATAGACTCGGGATATCGAACAGCGGGCTCTTGTGCAGCCCGATCAGCGTCTCTTGGTAGATCAGCTGCGTAAATAATATAGTATAGTATAGTATATATAGTATAGTATATTATAGTATATATATAGTATAGTATAGTATAGACTCGGGATATCGAACAGCGGGCTCTTGTGCAGCCCGATCAGCGTCTCTTGGTAGATCAGCTGCGTAAATAATATAGTATAGTATAGTATATATAGTATAGTATATTATAGTATATATATAGTATAGTATAGTATAGACTCGGGATATCGAACAGCGGGCTCTTGTGCAGCCCGATCAGCGTCTCTTGGTAGATCAGCTGCGTAAATAATATAGTATAGTATAGTATATATAGTATAGTATATTATAGTATATATATAGTATAGTATAGTATAGACTCGGGATATCGAACAGCGGGCTCTTGTGCAGCCCGATCAGCGTCTCTTGGTAGATCAGCTGCGTATAAACAACAGTGTTTATACACCTAACTATAACTTACTTAATTACAACACGTACGCAACTCAAACTAAGTTATATTAAAATACGGTCCTGGTTTAAATGAAACACGTTATTATAACTTGACTAATATTAAAACACAACCACAGCATTAAAACACGTGATTTCAACTTAAGTTACTTAACTAATATTAAACACAACCCCAGCATTACAACACGTAATTTCAATTTAAGTTAATAAACTAAAATTAAAACACAACACCCAGCATTACAACACGTAATTTCAACTTTACTTAATAAATATTAAAACACAACCCCAGCGTTATAACACGGAACTTTAACCTAACTAATATTGAACCCCTAAACTATAAACGAACAATCCCAGCGCTACAACACGGAACTATAACTTAACTAATATTGAACCCCTAAACTATCAACAAACAACCCCAGCGTTATAACAGGGAACTTTAACCTAACTAATATTGAACCCTAAACTATAGACGAACAACCCCAGCGCTACAACACGGAACTTTGACCTAACTAATATTGAACCCTAAACTATATGCTACAACACGGAACTTTAACCTAACTAATTTTGAACCCCTAAACCATAAACGAACAACCCCAGCGCTACAACACGGAACTATAACTTAACGAATATTGAACCCCTAAACCATAAACGAACAACCCCAGGGCTACAACACGAAACTATAACCTAACGAATATTGAACCCCTAAACTATAGACAAACCTGTACTTTGAGAGGATGTGCGATGGCGAGGGACAGCACCTCAAACGAGGGTACGAGTCTGGCGAGGGGAATACGCAGCACCCTCGTAGCATGGCTCAGGTACAGTGCCAGCACGCGGTGCAGCGGCAGGTGGAACGACAGCACTTCTGCCGCCGTCTGTACCCCAGCATTACACGTACATACAGCAGTTTACTTAAGTTTTATACGTTAGCACCATATTTTATACATACGTTAGTCCCATATTTCATACGTCAGTAACTTCTTTTATACGTCAGTAACTTCTTTTATGGGTCAGAACCATATTTTATACATACGTTAGTCCCATATTTCATAAGTCAGTAACTTCTTTTATACGTCAGAACTATATTTTATACGTAAAATGCGAATCCTATTTTATATGGCAAATAAGAAACTACTTAATTTTAAGAAGCAAATCAGCTCGTTATTTTATATGGCAAATCAGCACCCTATTTTATACGTCAAATCACCACCCAATTTCATCAGGATAATCACTGCCTTATTTCAAGTGGCAAATCAGCACCCAATTTTACACGACAAATTAAGCATTTGTTTCTAATTTAATTCAACACTGAAGTCAAATAGCACAAGCGCCCATAAGTTCAACTTCTACTCGCCGAAGTATACGTAGTGGCTAATTTGTTGCCTACTCGTAACTATTTTTAATAGTACGGCCCTAAAGGTTGGAGCTGCCGACGCTCGTTCTTAACCCTCTACCGCCGTTATATGTCACTCTCCGGGAACATACCTTTCAACTTAAATTATACGTAAACAATTGAGTGTAGCAACCTGAGGACGTTTGTACGCAACAGAGAACATTTTAAAGTTGTCGTACGTGGCGGCAACCATCAGTGCAAGTCATTTTGCGCTCACTAGAACGTATCCTTTTTGGGAAGTAGGCTTGTGACAATATTGCTCCGGTTACTCGTGTCAGGCGGTATATAGAGAGAGTTAATGTCAGGTCTGACTTAACTATGAAGTTAAATGAAATAAAATTATTAGAGTTACTTAAGTTTGGTGGACTGTAGGTTAATGGCAACCTAAGAGCGACGACAGCTGCATGCTGCGCTTTAATGAGTAGCATTATGCGCATGAATGAGTAGCCTGATGCGCATGAATGAGTAGCATGATGCGCATGAATGAGTAGCATGATGCGCATGAATGAGTAGCATGATGCGCATGAATGAGTAGCCTGATGCGCATGAATGAGTAGCATG
>NW_025942940.1:0-21863 GCF_000764305.2 Hyalella azteca | reverse complement strand
ATGATGCGCATGAGTAGCATGATGCGCATGAGTAGCATGATGCGCACGAGTAGCATGATGCGCATGAGTAGAATGATGCGCATGAGTAGCATGATGCGCATGAGTAGCATGATGCGCACGCTGGAGGTACTCACATCGACGCCCGAGAAGCCGATCTTCTTGAACCAGTCGAGCAGCGCCTTCCTGGCGCAGTCCACCAGCACCATCATGTGCGACACGCACTGCTCGTGACAACCAACAATATTACCGTGATTATCATAACTGTTGTGATTACCATAACTACCGTAATTACCGTAATTATAGTAGCGGCCAAAACTATCATAATTATCATAACTATCATAATTATCATAACTATCATAATTATCGTAACTACCATAATTATCATAACTACAGTAATTAGCATAACTACCGTAATTATCATAAATACCAAAATTATCGTAACTACCGGTACCGTAATTAGCATAACTACCGTAATTATCATAACTAGCGTAACTATTATAACTACCATAATTATCATAACTACCATAATTATCATAATTACCATAACTATCATAAATAGAGTAATTATTATAAATCTACCATAATTATCGTAACTACCATCAGTTAAGATGAATGAACTGAAAACGGGGATTAAACGCGGAGGAATTGAAATTGTGGACTTAACCTGCATGACTGTCACGTCTGTAAGAGAGGTATTTAAGACGGAAAAACCGACGATATGGATCACTAAAGAAATTTAGAGGCGTGCGCGACCCTGCATTAGGCGCCGCCCGGGACTCGGGGAGCGCATAAATCAGGGGCCATACTTACAAAACTCGCTAAGTGCACGTAACTACTTACGCACTATTTTCTTGTCTATGATTGGTGGATTTTGCTTGCAAGGCCGTCAATGATTGGCTGATGAACTTACGATCTCTTAACTTTTTTTGAAAGTATAGGCCCAGAAACTGATTTCGATCGGGTGGATACGCAGACCCAGAATAACTTTGCGCCGAGTGTAGTGACTATTCGGCCGCCTAGGCCGTCCCCGAATTTTGTTAGGGATTTAAAATGGATGGATGAATTTAGGTCAAGAATCTAAGATGGTTGAACTAGTACAAGGTTAATCTAAGAGAAGGTCAGTTGAATGGATGTAGTTTGTTGTTCGTCTGTGACGTCACCGAGATCAGTGACGTCACAGACATCGACCAATCACTGAACTGTAATCAAACCAGACAACCAATCCGTCGCCCTCGTGGTCAACCCTAAATAGTTCAACCATGGATGCACCGTGGCGGGCGAAATGTCCTACATAGTTGAAGACTATTATCGTATTTAAATACTCAAGTAAATTAGTAGGTGCATAACTGAAACTGATATTCATAACTGAAAATAAATTAATTAAACTAAAACATACGTGTTAGCATGATGCGCACGCTGGAGGTACTCACATCGACGCCCGAGAAGCCGATCTTCTTGAACCAGTCGAGCAGCGCCTTCCTGGCGCAGTCCACCAGCACCATCATGTGCGACACGCACTGCACACAACAACCAACAATATTACCGTGACTATCATAACTACCGTAAAGCCTACCATAATTATCATAATTACCGTATTTATCATAACTAACGTAATTATCGTAACTACTGTGATTATCATAACTACCTACCGTAATTATCATAATTACCATAATTATCATAATTACCATAATTATCATAACTATCATTACTACAGTAATTAGCATAACTACAGTAATTATTATAACTACCGTGATTATCGTAACTACCATAATTATCATAACTACCATAACTATCATAACTAGTTAGTAGAGTAATTATTACAACTATACCACAATTATCGTAACTACCATCTAGTTAAGATGTATGAATTGAAAACAGGGATCAAACGCAGAGCAATGGAAAATGTGGACTTGGATGACTGTCACGTGGGTAAAAGAGGCATTTAAGACGGAAAAACTGACGATATATGGATGACGATATTTATAACTGAAAATAAATTAATTAAACTAAAACATACGTGTTATGAATATGATTGAGACAGAACGCTTTATATACGCACGGTTCATGATACACACACTCAGAGACATAAATTGGTCTTAATGTCCGAATAGTGATGCATTCACTGCACCTACCAACGATAGTGATGCGCCTTTTGGCTGGCTCAAACTGGGCCAGAATAACTCACAAAGAGAAAAAAATCTCTTTTTGATAAAGTTCCACGCATTTGAGTGAGTGCACACACCTGTTCGTCGTCAGGGTCGTCGAGATGCCCCAGCAGCAGCAGCATTGGGATAAAGTTCCACGCATCTGAGTGAGTGCACACACCTGTTCGTCGTGAGGGTCGTCGAGGTGCCCCAGGAGGTTCCACACGCCTATGGAGATGACCTCGAGCTCGCAGCTCACCCCCGACAGGTAGGGGGGCTCCTCGCCCCCCACGTGCCCCTCGTAAGACTGCACGCGCCGGTCCACAGGGTTCATGACTGTAGGGAACCGGGGTTCATGAAATGGGGTTCATGATGTGCGGTTCATGACTGTAGGGAACCGGGGTTCATGATGTGCGGTTCATGACTGTAGGGAACCGAGGTTCATGAAATGGGGTCCATGAAGTGCGGTTCATGACTGTAGGGAACCGAGGTTCATGAAATGGGGTTCATGACTGCCAGGAAATGTGGTTCAAAAAATGTGGTTCATGACTGCCAGGANCTGCAAGGACCCGGGGTTCGTGAAATGCGGTTCATGACTGCAAGGACCCGGGGTTCGTGAAATGCGGTTCATGACTGTAGGAACCGGGGTTCGTGAGATGGGGTTCATGGCTGCAGGGAACCGGGGTTCGTGAAATGGGGTTCATGACTGCAAGGACCCGGGGTTCGTGAAATGGATTCATGACTGCAAGGAAATGTGGTTCGTGAATTAAGATTCATGAATATGAATAAGGGTTCATGAAATGGGCTTCGCGACTAACCAGGAAACGGGCGTAAGAAGCATCAACTTTCATCGAAGTTAGTAGATACATCACGAAAAAAATGATATGAAACCACAAGCAAACTAGATACACTAAGAACTATTAAAGAAGAACAACCTTTCATTATTTTCTGCTCTCTCCATTATATAAACTAACATTGGTAAGCAGCAATATAGCTGAAGAACTGGTTCCTAAGCCAGAGGTTGGAGATAAGCATGGTCGCGATAGGACGATGACCAAGCAGGTTGTTCAGGTCCGAGACGAAGGGCCAGAAGCATTGCTTTCTCATGATGCGGTGACGAATATCTACGATGCGTAGCGGGGCTAGCGAAGGATCCATTTCTGTCATGAAAAATAACAATTAAAATATAATAAATTATTATCTATCTATTGTTTATTCTCAAGCATAGAAAACAATACAGCAAAGCAGTTCGTTTATTATCGGTAAGAAACGCTGGTTAAATAAATTGAAACTACACTCCACCCACCATGTGGGCGCAGGCACTATTAATTTAACGTCTATTTGTGTCTGTTTGATGCCTATATATCCCACACACCATGGAGTTGCTCCATTACGCACCATAGAGTTGCTTTAATACCCACCATGCATTTACTCCATCACGCACTATTTAATTTGACATCATTTTGTGCCTGTTTAATGCCATATATCCCACACACCATGGAGTTGGACTATGCTCTATGCACCATGGAGTTACTCCATCACGCATCATTTAATTTGAGGTAAATTTTTGCCTGTTTAATGTCTACCCCACATACCATGGAGTTGCTCCACTACCTATGCACCATGGAGTTGCTCCACTACCTATGCACCATGGAGTTGCTTCACTACGCACCATTTAACTTGAAGTCAATTTGTGCCTGTTTAAAGCCTATATATCCCATGCCCCATTTAGTTGCTCCACTACCTACGCACCATGGAGTTGCTCCACAATGCACCATGGAGTTGCTGCACTACGCACCATTTAACTTGAAGTCAACTTGTGCCTGTTCGAAGATCCTCTGAATGCAGACGACGAGTACATCCAGCAGAGGGTAGTCCTGCACCATCCTGAGGGCGAGCTTCTGGTCAGAGAACAGCTGCACGGACACGTGCACAGCCCGGTGACTTGCTGACACGAAGTCTGAACTGTTGTTCAGCATGTGGCAAATACGGCCGTAGTGGCATACGAACGACCGTGTGAACGCGTCCTGTGAGGGGTATGAATGGTGAGTACGGCCGTAGTGGCATACGAACGACCGTGTGAACGCGTCCTGTGAGGGGTATGGTAAGGGGTGAGTAGCATGTGGCAAATACGGCCGTAGTGGCATACGAACGACCGTGTGAACGCGTCCTGTGAGGGGTATGGTAAGGGGTGAGTAGCATGTGGCAAATACGGCCGTAGTGGCATACGAACGACCGTGTGAACGCGTCCTGTGGGGGTATGAAGGGTGAGTAGCTGACACTCATACGGCCGTAGTGGCATACGAACGACCGTGTGAACGCGTCCTGTGGGGGTATGAAGGGTGAGTAGCTGACACTCATACGGCCGTAGTGGCATACGAACGACCGTGTGAACGCGTCCTGTGGGGGTATGAAGGGTGAGTAGCTGACACTAATACGGCCGTAGTGGCAGAAATGAATAATATTTAGAAATAAATAATAATAACCGACCATGGAATGGATTTCAAAGAAAAATTAATGAATGCACCAAATTAATCAAGAATGTTTCTGTCAACAAAGTTACAAAAGACTTGTTCAATATACATAGTTAAACTGATTCAATATACCGAGTTGAACTTCTGTAAACCTATGAATTGGTTCATGTAAATTGTAAATGGAGTAGACAAATACAGCAATTAATGCAATTGCCACACAAAATAACAACAATAAATTAATATTATAATTAATATATAAATGGGTATTAATAACAACAACAAATAATTAATAAATAAATGGGTACAAATAAAAGATCTCCATCGTAATAGGTCGTAACAACTATTATATCTGTGCAAATGATATATATCTATGAATAATACTCCTCTTCAAATTACAAGTCTCCCCACAAAATATGTCTTTACAATAAATCTTATACAATTACAATAAAAATAAACATCTCGTCCATTACATTCTCATACATTAAATAAAGAATAAATAAAATAACAATAATAATAAACACTTCATTCATTATATGCTCATTCACTAAATAAGAAATGAAGTTATAATAAGTAGGTACCTCGAAGACAGAGTCAGCGTACATTAAATACATTAAATAATAAACAAATAAAGTTATAATAAGTACCTCGAAGACAGCGTCAGCGTACATTAAATACATTAATGATAAATAAATGAAGTAACAATAAATACCTCGAAGACAGAGTCATATTAAGTACATTAAATAATAAACAAATAAAGTTATAACAAATACCTCGAAGACAGCGTCAGGGCGCATGCTGAGGAGGAAGCAGGAGAGCTTCTCAGGGAACTCGAAGTTGATCATCCAGAACACGAGCTCGTCTAGGAACGTCGCGTGCCCCACGGCCCCCACGGCACCCGTCACGTCTGGGGGCACGTCGTGTGTATTGTATGCTCATATAACGAAGATAAACACGAGCTCGTCTAGGAACGTCGTGTGCCCCACGGCCCCCACGGCNCGAAGACAGCGTCATATTAAATACATTAATAATAAATAAATAAAGTCATAATAAGTACCTCAAAGACAGCGTCAGGCCGCATGCTGAGGAGGAAGCAGGAGAGCTTCTCAGGGAACTCGAAGTTGATCATCCAGAACACGAGCTCGTCTAGGAACGTCGTGTGCCCCACGGCCCCCACGGCACCCGTCACGTCTGGGGGCATGTCGTGTATATTGTATACGGTACTCGTATAACGAATATTTATGCATCTATATATAGTCGTATAATAGTTATATATATCTATAATATGACGTATGGGAAAAATCCTCTATCGTATAATTGTAACTATAAAATATTTAGTCGTATAATAGTCACATATAATAATCCGCATTTGTATATAATATGACGTATAGAAATAATCCTCTATCGTATAACTGTAAGGCATTAAGGTAACTACAGTAACCATTACCACCATTACCATGGTAATCACGCGGCATTTGTATGTCAGGGAGGGCAGCGAAGGCTGCGCTGTAACTACAGTAACCATTACCATCATTACCATGGTAATCATCAGGCATTTGTATGTCAGGGAGAGCAGCGAACGCTGCGCTGTAACTACAGTAACCATTACCATCATTACCATGGTAATCATCCGGCATTTGTATGTCAGGGAGGGCAGCGAACGCTGCGCTGTACCACCGCCAGGAGGCGCTGATGCTGGCGTGGCCGCTGCTGCGCGTCCCGTCCGGCATCAAACCTTCCCGGAAGTGAGCGTATGCCTGCGAATATATTATATTATTAACGAATAATGGAATAAATTCAATTATTTATTAATTATAGTGTAATTCCCAGATTATTATAGTGTAATATAGCGTCCCTTAGAGTCCAATTAACCTGCAAAAATCACAAGAAAACCTTCCCGGAAGTGAGCATAGGCCTGCAAATATGTTATATTCTCAATTAATTATGCAGTAATTTCAAGTATTTATTAATTATAGTGTAATTCCTAGATTATTATAGTCCAATATAGTATCCCTTATGGCCTTCCCGGAAGTGAGCGAATGCCTGCAAATATATTATATTTTTAATGAACCATGGAGTAACTTTAGTTATTCATTAATTATGATGTAGTTCCTACATTATTATAGTCTAATATAGTGTCCCTTATAGTCCAATTAACGTGCAAAAATCACAAGAAAATACATTATATTCTCAATGAATAATGGAGTAAATTCAATTATTTATTAATTATATTATTCTCCTAGATTATTCTGGTCCAATATAGTGTCCCCTATAGTCCAATTAGCCTGCAAAAATCACAAGAATATACGCATAAGAATAAATAAATGAATTAAGCAGAATAAAAAAGTCAGCAGCTGGCCAAGGTTCCTGGATAAAAAAAATCAAGTGCAGAGCATTGATCATCTCAATGATCAATTCCCTGCGCGATCACTGATCAATTGTAGAGCATCGATGACTTGAGTGATCACTGATCACGTGCAGAACATTTATCACCTGCGTGGAGCAGAGCACATCACTCATCACCTGCGTGGAGCAGAGCACATCACTCATCACCTGCGTGGAGCAGAGCACATCACTCATCACCTGCGTGGAGCAGAGCACATTACTCATCACCTGCGTGGAGCAGAGCACATCACACATCACCTGCGTGGAGCAGAGCACATCACACATCACCTGCGTGGAGCAGAGCACATCACACATCACCTGCGTGGAGCAGAGAACATCACACATCACCTGCGTGGAGCAGAGCACATCACTCATCACCTGCGTGGAGCAGAGCACATTACTCATCATCACGGCCCCCACGGCACCCGTCACGTCTGGGGGCATGTCGTGTATATTGATTACTACTTACGTACCTATATAACGAATATTTATGCATCTATATACAGTCGTACAAGTAAGGCATCAATTACGGTAACAGCAGTAACGCTTACCATGGTAACCATGCTACATTATATTGTAACAAGTAAGACATTAAGGTAACCATTACCATGGTAATCACGCGGCATTTGTATGTCAGGGAGAGCAGCGAAGGCTGCGCTGTAACTACAGTAACTATTACCATCATTACCATGGTAATCATCCGGCATTTGTATGTCAGGGAGGGCAGCGAAGGCCTCGCTGTACCACCGCCAGGAGGCGCTGATGCTGGCGTGGCCGCTGCTGCGCGTCCCGTCCGGCATCAAACCTTCCCGGAAATGAGCATATGCCTGTAAATATATTATACTCTTAATGAACCATGGAGTAACTTTAATTATTTATTAATTATGATGTAGTTCCTACATTATTATAGTCTAATATAGTGTCCCTTATAGTCCAATTAACGTGCAAAAATCACAAGAAAATAGGCCAAAGAATAAATAGATGAATTAAGCAGAATCAAAAGTCAGCAGCTGGCCAAGGTTTCTGAATAAAAAAATAAGTGCAGGGAATTGATCATCTCAGTGATCAATTCCTGCGCGATCACTGATCAATTGTAGAGCATCGATGACTTGAGTGATCACTGATCACGTGCAGAACATTCATCACCTGCGTGGAGCAGAGCACATCACACATCACCTGCGTGGAGCACAGCACATCACTCATCACCTGCGTGGAGCAGAGCACATCACGGAATATCTCCTCCACGCGCAGGTTGCGCTCACAGAGCGCCTGGCAGAAGGAGAAGAGCGCGTCCAGGTCGCTCACGGCCACGCTCACCGTCGGGTCAGCGTCGGAACTGCAGTAAATAACACTATTTTATTAGTATTATTATATTATTACTCTATTCTGACACAATTATTAAATAATTTAAGAGAATATTTTGCAAACAAAAAAATTCTGACCAAAATTACAGCCACGCTCACCGCCGGGTCAGCCTCAGAACTGCATCAAAGAACACTATATTATTAGTATTATTATATTATGACTCTAATTCTGAGACAATTATTAGGAAATTTAGGAGAATATTCTGCAGAAAAATCTGACCAGGATTCAGAAGATAATGCTGTAGAAATTATTGAAGTATAAATCTGAGAAAATTCTGAAGGCACTAGTTCGGTGCTTTTTGTTCTTTGACAGAAGAGATTGTAAGTAAAATCTGTGAATAGATTTTAGAATATGAGGAATTGAAAGAAATTGATGCAGCCGAGGATGAATGGAGCCATACATCAATGCGGCCATGCATGAGTAATGCCATGTATGCATGTAGCCATGAATGAACAATGCCACGTATAAATGTAGCCAAGTATGAACGTAGCCATGTATGAATACAGCCATTTATGAATGTAGCCGTGTATGAATGCCATATAAGAATGCCATTTATGACTGTAGCCATGTATGAATGCCATATATGAATGTCATGTATATGAATGGATCATTACCTTGCCTCCCTGAGATGGTAGACCATGCGCACGACGATGTGAGGGACGAGCTGCTGCAGGAGGAGGAACAGGTGCTGTGGTGCCTTCGTCACGTGAACCATGCCACTATAAGCCACATAACATTCCACACTGAGCCACACAATTAACATCTTACACTTCTTAACACACTATGACATACTTCGTAACACACCACGCCACACCAGCCCATGGCTCTGCACCCACTCCACACGTGATACCACCACACGCCACACCCCAGCACCCAGCCAGTGTGGCGCAGTAAGGAACACCATGACACACTCATGCCACACATGAAACACACGCCACACGCCATCACCCACCCGGTGGGGCGCAGTACAGACGAGTTGCCGCAGTCGCAGGCGCCGCCGGACTGCGAGCGGAAGAGGTTGTAATCGTGGCCGCGGTGGTCGCCGTCCTGTGTATACAGAGAATGGTTAAAATACGAGGTGGGTACAACATGAGGTGGGTCAAACATGAGGTGGTAAAATATGAGGTGGGTCAAACAGAAGGTGCATGGGTGAAACATGAGGTGGTAAAACATGAGGTGGGTCAAACAGAAGGTGCATGGGTGAAACATGAGGTGGTAAAACATGAGGTGGGTCAAACAGAAGGTGCATGGGTGAAACATGAGGTGGTAAAACATGAGGTGGGTCAAACAGAAGGTGCATGGGTGAAACATGAGGTGGTAAAACATGAGGTGGGTCAAACAGGTGGGTCAAACACGGAGTGGGTCAAACACAGAACGGGGGTAAACATGGGCCGGGTAAAACAGAGGACGGGCCGAGTCAGACCCTAACCTAGCCCAACACTAATCTGGCCAATTACCTGGGCCAAATTACCCAGTCAAATACTCAATCCTAACACTATCGCTATCAGGTTCATTATCGTCAAACATAACAATAAAGCCAATAGCAGCATTAAAAATTAGTAATGCTCATTATATCGTTTATGGAAAAGAAACAAAATTGAATATGAACGCGAAAATTCATGCTTAAACTCTAATTTACAATAGTTAAAAAAACTCATAACGCTGAAGAACGTTCATCATAAGTTCGCTTCCATATTCTATGGAAACAAAAGTATGGAAAAGGAACTAGCATTTTCGCTTTGTCCCTTTATGCTTCTCGTAACAGGTTTCCATGTATCCTGAGAACTTTATGCGTTACGTAGAGTGCAGCATTGCAGCAAAACGCCTAAAACGCTCAGGAAATGCACAAAGTTGTTGGCATTTTCAAGGCAAAAGTATTGAAGCTCGGAAGGGTTACAACCGCAACGACTTCACCTCCGCAATAACTTTAGCCAAGAGGTCACCCCGCAAACCGGCGAGACCCATGCACACAACACAAACAAACTCATAATCAGTATCCTGTGAAGTATCCTTCACTATTACCGCCAACTAAACTAACTTGAATCAAACTTACTAGTTCGTAGTATAATGCGCTATTTTTCTGATATCTCACGGACACTCTGAAGCATCAATCCACGAACACACTCAATGATGAGAATTTATCGGCATAAATTTATCACACGATCGCTGGGGGTAATGATAAACACAAATGCGCACCACATCGTACAATCACTAACCACAATGCTGATGATAATCACTACTTAGGACACGATGAGCTACTTACATTGAAGCAGCTGCTGCAGAGCGACATGCAGGGAGAGATGCAGCGCTACTTACGTTGAAGCAGCTGCTGCAGAGCGAGCGACATGCAGCGTTACTTCTGTCTCTTATACACATCTAGATGTGTATAAGAGACAGACGCAGCACTAGTCAGGGTGGTGACGCGAACAGAACCTGCGACACGCAGCACTAGTCAGGGTGGTGACNTCAAAGTCGTGCTGGTCAAACCAATGTAATTTACGTTCTGGAGAAGTCTACAACCTTCTTTGTGGCAGGAATATTTGTAAATAACATTAGTTTCTTGTAAATAACATTAGTCGAGCCCATTACAAGAGACAAGAGCCCCTGTCTCATCATGAGAGAGTCTCATAATGAGACCCTCACTCGCGCGACATTGGAGACCCACACCAGAATCATCATGAGATGCCCAGACGCCACAAGACTGGCCATAACTGAGGCTCTCATCATCAAGCAGGAGTCTCCAGCTATTAATTTACAAACTACCGGATTTGTCAGGACGTTAAAACTGTTCTCGTAATTCAAACTTTGATTACAATCTGAATCCATATATACCCACTGTTTAATTGTACTAACGTCATCTCGAAATTTCAAATTCAAATGTTGCAAAGCCCTTCTCTTACTTGATAATGAATGTAGTTGCATTCTAAACGTCGTAAATTATAATAAAACGTCCCTCGGAAACCTGATATTCGAGTTTTCGATTCGTATCGTAAGACTAATTCGCCGAATAGAGAAAAACAATATAAATTTTTCAATAAGAAATACTCTCTGGTCTTCAATGAAATCTGTATTAAAGAACAATTTCTACCAAACTACACAAATGCTCAGGTATACATACACTTAATCATATAGCCAAAGTCTACAGGTTGGTTTGAACAATTAGGATACCTAGTAAAAGGTAGAAAATCTCTGGAATAAAAGGCAGAATTCGTATGCATGTATTATAAATTCATCGCGATAGTTATTATTATATCAATTATTTGCCGAATAGCGAGAGGTAAACATGACGGAGAAAATTAATAGGAAGAACTGAATAGCGTATCACATGGTTTAACTGCGAGGAAAAACACATCGGAATTGAAAGCCCTGCTATCGTAAATACGCTTCATTAATGGGCCAGCTGAGTGAGATAAGACAACTCAACGCATTACACGTGGAGCAGTGATGGGGCGAGCAGGAGCAGTGATGGGGCGAGCAGGAGCAGTGATGGGGTCCCACATATGTGGCATATTAGTCCAGCCCCACATATGTGGCATATTAGAACAGCCCCACATAGTATGTGACATATTAGACCAGACCCACATATGTGGCATATTAGACCAGTCCCACATATGTGGCATATTAGACCAGACCCACATATGAGGCATATTAGAACAGTCCCACATATGTGGCATATTAGACCAGCCCCACATATGTGGCATATTAGACCAGTCCCACATATGTGGTAGTCAATTTTAGCACATTGTTGAATGTGGCAGTCAATTAACAATTTGGTTCAATTGACTGCAAGTCTCATGCGAGCGAGTGCACTATGTAATATGTAAGAAAGCATTAGATGGGCCAGGTGAAGTACACTTATTGCGATGAAGCAACATATGTCTCGTTACCGACCAAATTATCTTTGCTGTAACTTTGTAGCAACATTAGGAATTGAACTTGCAAACCGAAGTCATGCGGTCTTTCCACTCCCTTGCTTCATCTGGCACTCCCAATTTTACCTATTTAGTTGTGCTCCAAGGACTGAAAGCAGGAGTGCATTTCAATATTTGCTTAGACCACGCTCTCTAAAATTAACGGCACCGTACAGAAATAAGTCTTTCTGAAAAATAATAATCATTGCTAAATAAAGAGTACACAGCCCAAAGGAAAAAAAATTTGCAGAAATTTAATTTATACTATTAGCAATAGTACCGAAAACAAGCGCTAAATTAAACACTCCTAAATAAAGATAACAAAGTCCCATGGATAAAATAAATTGTCAAAATTTCGTTTCGCTGAGCAATATTGTCAAAAAACGTATACAAAGTTAGAGAGTGTTGCTGCAGCTACGGAGTATAACTCGTTACGCCTTCGTACAAGCTTAGTTAGTCAACGATTGGTTGCGGGCACGACTGCACGGAGAATTGCTTGCTCCATAATGTTATTTAAGTGATGGTAAATAGCGGCAAACCACAAGGATCAAGATGTGGTCTGAGGTGAGAGTCTCCTCAGGCTATAGATTCAAGTCCGCCTCCGATCACGGGGCCCATGCTGCACGCCATGCGCAGTGTTCCAACCTGCATGAATACATTCACGAATTTGAATTTTAGGGAATTTCATTCATTGAAAAACGACTCAATAGTTCATTTTTTCTATTTTGCATTGATTTTAAAATATTTAAACCCTAAAATTCAAAAGCCAAGTCACCCAGCTTCGAGAAAAGAAAAACTGTCATCTACAAGCTATACCGGAAAATCAACGGAATCCTAACAGAAAAATACGAGTCATGCGACTCATCTCAACGCACATACCACACCACGACCATCGAAACGATTTACTTAAGAAAAATTATTCCACATACACAGCACGCATGAGAAGCTCTCATCATAAAACAAGGAAGGGTTCAGCCTCTAACTAACCCAAGTCGGGGCTTCAGATGTGAAGCGATAATTACGTACGAAGGTGGGTGATAAATTCGCAGCACATGGCGTACACAGCGCCAGATGATGAGTCTAAATTCGAAGTACTTACGTACATAGCGCCAGAAGATGGGACTAAGTTCGAGAAAATTAGCGTACACTGCATCAGAAGATGAGTCTATCATGACGCCTGCAGCGAAAACACCAGTGCAAGTACAGCCTGATTGCTCGGATTGCACAGACTTTATCGAGCCAGCCGCGGGGCAAACCAAACAATGTTTGGAACTCTCAAGTGAAAATTCGTTTGTGGGAAAATATGAGTGGATGTGAAGGTTAAATAAGTGTTTATGTATGACAGTTAGATGGACAAACGCAGGCTTCCAAAATATAACTTAATCAGAGTAAAAATGATTCATCTTGGGTCGCTGGTGTTTGGTCGATGATGACTTCCAAATTCTTTCTCTAATTTAGTGAGTACAAAAAGTACTTATTAAACGAGAGAGGAGGAAAAATCGCCGTTTAATGTCTTAAAATTAAATAACAGCTTAGCCTCCTCTTCACTCAAATCTCGAATTCGTCTAGGCAGGTCAACCGCCTTTCTGCAAGTGTTGAATGTGTGTGTGAAGTGTTAGGTTCATGTATGGTGTGTTGGGTGCATATTGTATGTATGATGTGTTGGGTGCGTATTGTATGTAGGACGTGTTGGGTGCGTATTGTATGTATGGTGTGTTGGGTGCGTATTGTATGTATGGTGTGTTGGGTGCATATTGTATGTATGATGTGTTGGGTGCGTATTGTATGTAGGACGTGTTGGGTGCGTATTGTATGTAGTAAGCGAGTGTTACTCTCAGTAAATTTAGTGGTCTAATGTTCTCGACGTCTGGGTCGCCGATCCTGCTGATGCACCGCCTTCGGTCACTACCGTACCGCACTGATCATTCCCTGGAGGTGGTGGTAGTGGCGTGTCCAAGGCCGGTGTGTGAAGTGTGTTGTGTGTGCGGAGAAAGGTGTGTACTTTGTGTATATGTCGTATGTTACACACCAACAGAGCACACAGACACCGGCAGCACAGGCTCAGCAGAGGTTGACAGTGAATAAAAAAATTTCGACTGCAGGAGCAGTGATGGGGCGAGCAGGAGCAGTGATGGGGCGAGCAGGAGCAGTGATGGGGCGAGCAGGAGCAGTGATGGGGCGAGCAGGAACAGTGATGGGGCGAGCAGCAGCAGCAGAGGCTGCTAGGGGCATGTACGTGGATGGGCTAGCAATCAGCTACGGCCTAAACACTCAAGACCTAACACATACACCAACAACACAATAATACACAAACAGCAGCACCAAAATATGCACTACACACCATCATGCGCACCACGCACCACCATGCGCACCACGCACCACCCTGCGCACCACGCACCACCCTGCGCACCACGCACCACCATGCGCACCACGCACCACCCTGCGCACCACGCACCACCCTGCGCACCACGCACCACCATGCGCACCACGGTGCGGCATTCCAGAGGTGCGCACATGCACCGCAGGTCGTTCACCCGCCGCGCACGCACAACGGCGCCGCGTCTGCACGCGCTTAAATCTTGACGCTCTTCCGCGTGATATAATTGTTTTGATTCAAACTTTGTGTTGATTCAGACTTTATTTTGATTCAAACTTTGTATTGATTCAAACTTTGTATTGATTCAAACTTTGTATTGATTCAAACTTTGTATTGATTACACGTAAATAAAGTATGTTGGTTCGGTATTTATAAAGCAAATCGCTAAATCAAAGCAATTAAAATCATTTAGAAACATTGAAAAACATCGCATTCAAGTCACAGCGAATATTTGCACAAAAATAAAATTATTTGCTATTCGAACGAAGGTTATCGATTTATCTAACCTGAAGTAAAGCCTTCGATAAGCTCAAGATCAGCAATCTATCAATCAATCTAATTATCCCATGTCTTTTCTATCAATCAAAGTGTCTCAATTTTTTCTATCAATCAATCTAACTATCACACGTTTTTCCATCAATAAAATTATCAGTTTAATAATTTCCATCATAGCGGAAAACAACAGCGAATTTATTGCAATATTTTCTCTATGTTAAGTTTGTTCAGCAATCCGATTCTCTGCCAGCAGAATATTAGCAATTAGCGACGTCTTGCACGTCGGCCGCTCCGAGGCGCCTAATGAAGCATGGTTGCTAGAGTGAGACATGCCAGCAATACAGATGTTAGACCAGTCCCACATATGTGGCATATTAGACCAGCCCCACATATGTGGCATATTAGAACAGCCCCACATATGTGGCATATTAGACCAGTCCCACATATGTGGCATATTAGACCAGCCCCACTTACTGTCTCTTATACACATCTAGATGTGTATAAGAGACAGGTCATATAGAGCAAGTCATACGGGAAGTCATAGAGCAAGTCATATTGCAAGTCACACGGCAGCTCACGTATAACAAAATTCCGCGACACCTGATGGAAGAATCACAAAAATGCGACTAATGGAAGCGAGACGTGAGGGGGAGCGGTGGTGAATAGGGGAAGGGGAGAGGTGATGTATAGGAGAGGGGGATGGGTGATGTATAGGAGAGGGGGATGGGTGATGCTTAGGGAGAGGGGAATGGGTGATGCTTAGGGAGAGGGGAATGGGTGATGCTTAGGGAGAGGGGAATGGGTGATGTATAGGGAGAGGGGAATGGGTGATGTATAGGGAGAGCGGCGATGTAAATGTAGAGAGGGAAGGGTGATGCTTGGGGAGAGAGGAGGATAGGCGAGGGCGGAATGAACGAAGAGGACGATAAAAAATGCGTTCGATAAACGAAAGGAAGCATGACAATATTATAACGAAGAGAGACGTGAATGAAGAGAACGACGAATTTTTTTATTATGTCATCCAAAGTGTTTTCATAACCCGCAAGAGAGGATACCGGAATGAAACTACGTATAAGATGAATAGATAATAAGGATCAATAATTAAATATAAAGCGGAGTGAAGGAGGAAAAAGCGCCGCTCATATCATAGTAATGCAAAAATCTTATATGAAAACGCTTGAAGATGTCAGAAAACTGCAGACAACAACGCTCTAGCGATAAAAAATAATGGAAATAAACGCAATTGAGCATATATAAAAGTATACCATCAGTACAACGCTATGAACATTAAAGTAAAGAAATAACACAATGATAAAGAATTGAAAACCAACTATAAAAATTAAAACTGGAAAATACGGTTTCCAGTGATAACACGCACGAAATAATGGGAGAAGAAATATCCATTGACATAACACTGTAGCAGGAGCCACGATATCCAGACTAGCAACGCCCGAGTGGGAGCCACGATATCCAGACTAGCAACGCCCGAGTGGGAGCCACGATATCCAGGGATAGCAACGCCCGAGTGGGAGCCACTTATCTACCACGAATGGAGTTGAACGCTCACTACAGGATGTATTGTGAAGTAGAAAGTAGACTGGCAGGAAAAGGCTGCCGGCACGTCATGAAGTAGAACACCTGCGCCAACATGCACCGAGTAGATACCACCACACAGCTCTTATTATGGTAGATAAGCAAATGTATACATCGTCTTTATAACCCTTGTAATTTCGCGACATGCCAATAATAATTTGAATAATTACGCAATTCACGTAGAGTAGTCTTCTTTACTTCACTACTAGATCGTCTGTTTCATTTCGAGTTTGGATTTCCAGTTTGGCGGCAACCTTCGTCCACTGGTGGCTCTTATTACTATATTTTGTTACCTTATTGTATATTTTGTTACCTTATTGCTACACGAATAGCAATAATGCTGGTAATATAAACGGGGATTAAGGGATAACGATTGTGTCTCTTCAGAGCCAACGGTATCTTGTTGATGTCAAACCTAAGTCATTATTGCAGGCAAATACCTGCCATGAGAGTGTTGCATCAACAAATCTATCAGATTTTATATAAAATAAGATAAAAATTATCTATATTAAAATATCAGAACTTGTTTCTTATAAGGCAATCAACACGCAAAATAGCCAAAACCCACATTATTTTAACTCAAAATTTTAGATGAAATAATGCCTCTTTTGTTTACCGTCGCAGCTACTGAACAAGCACAAACCAAGATGTCTGCTCACAAAACTACACGAGCATATCGACCAATGCTTATTTATTTAGACTTTTAGGGCCCTAAATCCTCAATCCCCCCACCCCATCTCTTGAGTGTTCCTCCCCATCTCCTCTTCCCCGCAGGGGCAGATGAGGCGTGACGGTCGCTCGTCACGGTCGCCCTTCCTCCGTCCGTCAATGCAATTTATTGCAACAATAATCAATTCAACTAAATTGTTACCATGTTTAAACCGAACACCTCGAAAACTGAATATGAATATTAATCCGATTAACGCCTTCTGGATTTAGTGAAGAAAACACTTGGGGCACACGACGATCACATTTACGACGAGTCACAAAAGTCGAACGGCAAGTCACGAAAGTCATACGGGAAGTCAGAGCAAGTCATACGGGAAGTCATAAAGCAAGTCATACGGGAAGTCATAGAGCAAGTCATACGGGAAGTCATAGAGCAAGTCATACGGGAAGTCATAGAGCAAGTCATACGGGAAGTCATAGAGNAGACTAGTAACGCCCGAATGGGAGCCACGATATCCAGGGCTAGCAACGCCCGAGTGGGAGCCACGATATCCAGGGATAGCAACGCCCGAGTGGGAGCCACGATATCCAGGGATAGCAACGCCCGAGTGGGAGCCACGATATCCAGGGATAGAAACGCCCGAGTGGGAGCCACGATATCCAGACTAGGAACGCCCGAGTGGGAGCCACGATATCCAGACTAGCAACGCCCGAGTGGGAGCCACGATATCCAGGGATAGCAAAGTTTTAAGGAGAGACAAACAATTTGGCAACTCCAGTGTAAACATTCTGACGTTTATTCAATGTTTACTAAATGTTTTTTTTGTTCAATCAACGTTTATTGAACGTAGTTTCGACTTCCTTTGTCTGATGGGTTCACTCTTGAAGAGAATAACAGTTGCTGATAACATATATCAAGATGATGAACTTGAAACGTGCCAACAGCGTACAGAAAGAAATGAAGGAATTGCGCGGCGTCATCTGACGATGCAAGTGGAAGATTAATAAAAAATATTAATATTAATTGAATACGTATAAAAATTTTATTCCATGGGAGTTCAGAGCGATGATCTGCTAGAGGAGGCATGTGCAAGAACAGATGTTCAATTAACAACGGCAGCGGCACCGGCAGCAACGGTGAAAGCAAAAATGTGCAGAAGCATAACAAGCAACAATAACAGCCAACAGCTGCAGGTTCAAATGTGCAGAAGCATAACAAGCAACAATAACAGTCAACAGATGCAGGTTCAAATGTGCAGAAGCATAACAAGCAACAATAACAGCCAACAGATGCAGGTTCAAATGTGCAGAAGCATAACAAGCAACAATAACAGCCAACAACTGTAGGTCCAAATGTACAGAAGCATAACCTTAAGCAACAATAACAGTCAACAGATGCAGGTTCAAATGTACAGAAGCATAACAAGCAACAATAACAGCCAAATGCTGCAGGGGCAAATTCTCAGGCGGCAATATTAATATCCACCTGACTAATGATATGAATGTTCTACCTGAACATGAGGACTGGGATTCGTTGAATAAGCGCGTGAGGGATAAGTTAGACACTTCTTTCTATAAAACTTATTTTGATACGGGATGGATACATGAGAGTTATATTGTTATATTGTAGTAGTGGTATAGGGCTAAGACGTCGACCGTTTACTAAGATTAGCTCTAACGCGTTACATAACGGCGTTCAAGAGTTAGTTACTGGGTGTCCTTACTAAAGTTCCCAGCCCTTTTATAGAATCACGGCTTCCGCCCACTACTGAGGTCTTGATTGCGTGATGTCACGTGATGTTGTCCACGCTGACTTAGGTCTTGTACTTTTCCATCAATCTCTGCCACGTCTAGTAAATATTACGTCTCAATTACAGATTATCTAATCATAGAATATAATTATAATGAATAGAAGAGGGACGCCTGATTGACACCGGACAAAATGTCCAGAAACATAACAAGCAACAATAACAGCAAGCAGCTGCAGGAAGAATAAAAAAAGAGCAGCATCCGCTAAATCAAGTGGGAGCGGCAACAGCTAGTGGCATACTACGGAATCACACTCATGAATATTTGAATGAATTCGAGAAGAAATACTCCCTCTAGAATATTCGAATGAATTCAAGGAAGCATTTTATACGAGAATTTTAAGAAATTTCAAAGAATCTTGTTATATATTATGTATTCGAATATTATTTTTGAAAGCTGCAAATATGATTCACAGTACTTAGGCCACACAAAAGGGGACATATAAATTAGGCAGCAACGTGTACTTAGGCCGCAACACTCATTTGGACCGCTGCGTGTACTTAGGCCGCAACGCTTATTTGGGTACCGCTGCGTGTACTTAGGCCGCTACTGTTATTTGGACCGCTGCGTGTACTTAGGCCGCTACTGTTATTTGGACCGCTGCGTGTACTTAGGCCGCAACACTCATTTGGACCGCTGTGTGTACTTAGGCCGCTACTGTTATTTGGACCGCTGCGTGTACTTAGGCCGCTACGGTTATTTGGACCGCTGCGTGTACTTAGGCCGCTACGGTTATTTGGACCGCTGCATGTACTTAGGCCGCTACGGTTATTTGGACCGCTGCGTGTACTTAGGCCGCTACGGTTATTTGGACCGCTGCGTGTACTTAGGCCGCTACGGTTATTTGGACCGCTGCGTGTACTTAGGCCGCTACTGTTATTTGGACCGCTGCGTGTACTTAGGCCGCTACGGTTATTTGGACCGCTGCGTGTACTTAGGCCGCTACTGTTATTTGGACCGCTGCGTGTATGTAATAAGACCGCTATGATTACTTAGGCAAGTTTTGATATTAAAAATAAAAATTCCGTACCTGCTATCATGGCAGGTGCGGAAGTACTTGTACCCTAACGCGGCCAGGAGCCCCGCACGGAAGACGATGACCTCGTCATGAGGCGAGTGACGAAAAAGACGTCGTCTGACGATGCGATGATGCAAACCGCAAGATCAAGGTAAGCAACTGGCGGAGGACCTGTGACGTCACGGTGCTCTCCGCCAATCACAATGCGTTATGAGATAGCACACACATACCATAGCTGTTAGTGAGTTGTATGTGAAAGCCTTTTATGTTACTGTTTATTGTGCATGTAAACGCGTATATTGGTAGATGGAGGTACGGTGGATGAATGTTTTGATGAAAATGCGTGCACCTGTACGCATGAATGAAACTTATGCGCATGTGGCTGACGCATACGAACATCTACTCGGATGTGGAGTTCAACCACCTCAGCAGCAGCAGCAGCATCGGCAAGGTTGTGTGACGGTAAGTTAACGATATACGGTGACAGCAATAACGGCTCTGGTTATAGCTATAGGTAATAAATCGCGAAAATCAATTGGGATTGGGTATAATAATAAGGGTATTGTGGTAATGATTAAATTAGACAAAACTGCGTAAAAGGTTACAGTTTACGGGAAATAACAAACTTAGGGAGAGGCAGTAACAAAGACAAGAATCCAAAAATATATGTGACAGAGATACAGCTGGAAAAATACATACTAACGCAAAGAACTACTTCGTTAAGAACTTATGCTAGAAACTAAACCCAATACTAACCAAACATTCTACGAATCAAACACTACAAACCACCCATATTACGAACCGAACACTCAATTGACCATCACTTCAAGAACCATCCACCCTTCGAAACAAACCTCTACGAATCAAACATTACGAACCACCCACGCTACCAACAAAGACTCTGGAAGCCACCCATGCTAGGATTCAAGCCCGCTATCTAACACCATTCTACGAACCATTCTACAAACCATACTACGAACCATACTTTCGAACCATGCTACGAACCATTCTACGAACCATACTAAGAACCATTCTACGAACCATACTACGAACCATTCAACGAACCATACTACGAACCATACTACGAACCATTCTACGAACCATACTACGAACCCTACTACGAACCAATCTACGAACCACTCTACGAACCATTCTACGAACCATTCTACAACCCATTCTACGAACCATTCTACGAACCATTCTATGAACTATTCTACGAACCATTCTACGAACCATTCTACTAACCACTCTACGAACCATTCTACGAACCATTCTACAACCCATTCTACGAACCATTCTACGAACCATTCTATGAACTATTCTACGAACCATTCTACGAACCATTCTACTAACCACTCTACGAACCATTCTACGAACCATTCTACTAACCATTCTACTAACCATTCTACGAACCATTCTACGAACCATTCTACAACCCATTCTACGAACTATTCTACGAACCATTTTACGAACCATTCTGCGAACCATCGCAAACAGCCGCCCAACAGCGCCCTTAAATAGCCAGTAATTATCGCAGCGAATTTCGTATGAATTAACCCGGTATTCAAAGTTACCTATACCCGCACACGGGCTGACAAGTTACACCCCGCACACGGGCTGACAAGC
>NW_025942939.1:0-793 GCF_000764305.2 Hyalella azteca | reverse complement strand
ATTTGTGATGGTAATAAACAAAAAATATGTTCATATATTTATTTTTCGTTGTATGTGAAAAATTATAGCTTGGTTCCATATGAAACCGCTCGGCATTAACATAACGTTTCTTCAAACAACACTTTTTACGATAGAAAATCAAGCAAGGTTATTCATAATGGATAATATGTATTCATAATGGACAATACTGATGATAAATCAATCATGGCAGAATACAATTTAATTTTTAGCATAGAATGCTTCCATTTGTTCAAAATGAATAGGAAGGTTTCCCATTTTATGAATGTTTGTGGGTGCGTTGTCAACATTGTTTACGAAGCTCTGCATTTGCAGTGTTTCTGATGTCTCTTTGCTGGCCAATATTGTTGATTGTTTTATTGCACTTCATCAAGGAACCAATCCATGTTCCAGCCCATGAATATGTTTCTTTTTCTATTAGATCTACCAATTGGCTTCAATTGCAGAAAAATATCATCTGATTTATCTGCTGCCCAAAGTTTATAACTAAATCTCATGGGCTAGCCACGTATATGTCGTAGTATAATGTGGCCATGTCGACCACAGTTGACTTTCTTCTCTGTCGATAGTCATTGTTTTCACACTTGGTGATTACTGTTGCTACAATGACTATTCTCAATAGGCGAGCAGAATTGCTAGTGGCTGCGTCATCTAAGTTATCTGAATCTCAATATGTTTTGTTTGTTGCTGCTTCTGTGAAAGGTTCAGTAGCAAATATTTGATCTTTGTGTTATTCTTCTCTCGAAATCTCAATTATTTCATGTGATAATCTGCC
>NW_025942938.1:37256-57270 GCF_000764305.2 Hyalella azteca | reverse complement strand
AGAGATCGGTGCACTGTGCTGCAGTGAACAGATCTGTGCGCAGCGCTGCAGTGAAGAGATCGGTGCACTGTGCTGCAGTGAACAGATCTGTGCGCTGTGCTGCAGTGAACAGATCTGTGCACTGTGCTGCAGTGAACAGATCTGTGCACTGTGCTGCAGTGAACAGATCTGTGCACTGTGCTGCAGTGAAGAGATCGGTGCACTGTTCTGTACAGAGCACGGCGTCGTCGTGGATGTCGTGACGGCACCAGCACGGCACCAGCACGGCACCAGCACGGCACTCACGCAGGTTCTGTTCCTGCCTCCTCGGGACGCGCGCCGGGATGGGCGCGAGTTCAGAAGGGGGAGAGTGGGAGATATGCGATGAGACAGTGTAGATGAGTGGGAAAAATGAGCGCAGAAGGCAATGAATGAGTGTGAGAAGGTTATGAAGCAGGGAGAGTGTTAATGAATGCGGGAGAGCGTGAAGGTAATGACTAAGTGTTAGCGGGTCACCGCCTCCCGCTGAGAGCGCCATTACGGCACACCAGTCGCGCAGTTTCACCTCACCACGTACCCACCTACAGGTCAGTTGACAGCCTTCAAATGAGGCGTCAGTGAGCATGACAGGAAACAGTGTGATGTCGTCAAGTGATGAGTTAAACGTTGCTGGAGGATTTGTGGACTCTTCTTCCCCCTCCACGTTGAGGGAAGGACAGGACGAGCTCAAGCGACACAAGGACCGGCCGTTCTGTGGGAACACGAGAAAGATGTCAGCAACATGTAATAGTATGAAAACTGGCATGGGCATAAAAGATTAGGCACGCCTGTAATAAAAAATATAAAAAACCTGACCCAATCGACGGAGTTATTTTGTCAAAAGAAATGGGTACAGAAGTTAGTAGGAGTATTTTGAAAATGGTCATTGCAAACTAAAATCCACGACCCGCATCAGTTAAGAGAAAGAACGACTAAATATCTCACAGGCATGAACAAAACTACAGTATCACTCGACGAGAATAATGCAATTTCCGCAAACAAAAAATACACAAACTTCATCTCCGGCCTCAAAAAACAGACAAAAATGCACAAAAGGCCGGACACTCGCAAGGGGAGGCCACCCGGTCCCCCCTCAAGTCCCAATATTAAAGGGCATATAAAAGGCGAACTCGGCGCTGCAGTGTTTGGCATGGAGATGAAAGTGCATGCGAGAGCCGAGGTTGGGCGGCCACTCGCTTCCTGGGTCTGTTCGCTTGCCGCAACCCGCGCCTCACTTCAGCGGCACGCGCAACGGCTCGACCGTTGCTAGGCCGATGCACAGTCAATTCCAGATATTATTTTGAAAAAATCGGTAAAATGTCGGAATATAAAATAAAAACGTGGACATAAGCTTCACAGTGCGCTGAAATGACGATGAGTTGCAATAAGAAGACAAATTAAAAGATTGCACGAAATTTTCCATAATTGTGGCATATTATGAGAAAGATTCTCATGTCATGCATGTTCGTTTAAATCTAGAGAAGCTTGATCTTAACTGGTAACGACGGACTTACAAATTCAAGTGATTACCACACAATTATTAGGTATGATTGGTACGCTGATCTTAAGGTGATAACTCTTATCATCACCGACAATGATTTGTCAGATACGAGTCCTACAACGGCTAAGATTGTATGACGCTGCGTGCAGTTGAAGGCTCATACCACAATTATGGCCCTAATGTGGGAAAGGGCAATATTAAGCGTCACCTGATTTATAATATATGTTCAACCTGAACATTAGGTCAAACATTTCTTGACTAAGTTAGAGAGGGAAAGGTAAAGACACTTCTATATATTAAACTTATCTCGATACGGGGTGGTTATATACATCTGTCACTACAGGAACATACTGCAGGTATAGGCTAAGACATCGACCGTTAGGTCGAAGTAGCTCTAACAATTGTTACATCGCGGCGGTCGTGCTGGGGGAAATTATAAAGGTGTCTAGCCCTTTTATAGACTTACTACTTCCGCACAACACTATTGTCCACGTGTCACATATGCTGTATAAGCTGTCGACTCAGCGTCTGGGGCAAACTTTCAGTGACACAGTGGACTCAGAGCTAATTAGATCTGCTGGTAAACACACGAGGATTTGTATCCACAAACTACTTCCGAACATAATGACGCCGGCCCCTGCCTTCATCGTCCTACCGCTAGCGCTACCATGCAAAATATCCTTTTACACTTCACAGTCAAAATTTTTCTCTCGAGAGCCATCCAAGAACCATGCATTCATGAATGGCAAGAAAATCGAAGAAACCTGTCCGTTTAATCAGTTTGGGTGTCCTACGTTCGCTAAAGCACTTCTACGTCGACAACGACGCAAGTTGCCGGAAATATCGACCAAGTCCGGAGGAACGTCCGCATCTCTGCGAGCTCGGAAACTGCCGTAAATTAAGATGCGTTTGTAGGGCGATTGCGCGGCGGTATAGCAGGAATATCCCTCGAGAATCTCAAGAATTCAATGTTCCCGGCAGAATTTCTAGAGTTCGGTGACTGAAAGTCTGATATACGGCATGTTGCAGAGGTTCTCACGTTATATACAAATAAATCTTCGCGTTACACTGGAAACCATATTTGATTTAACAAACCATATATACCTACGCCAAATTTAGTTGGCGTGGTCTCTAAATTACGCTACGTTGCTACAGTAATCTCTAAATAACGCTACGAGTATTTAACAACCTATCAATTACGCTTATTTATTCCTGCAATACCTAAATTGAGCACTGTTTCTTCTGCAATCAGTCACATGTCTGTCGCAATATGATGTTAAATACGTAATTGAACGTAAGTATATATGATGAGGGATATAGCCAGCAGGGCAATTATATCAAACCAATTAACAAAACAATTTAAATACACCACATCTCAAGTCATACATTGAAAACAAAGCGAGTCCCACTACCCGCAAACGTTCGGGACGGAGCCGCTGCTCAGACCATTACCTCGACACTCCGATGCCCCGTACGATCATGGGACAACATACTCCATCACGACACAATCGACGGTGACAGCTGCGCTGTCGAGCAATAATAAAGCAATGTTGCGGTTGCATGTTGTTACAGCACACGCCACAACAGATGCAGTAGTGGCAGCTGTGAAGTCCTGCCTGGCTGCAGTGCTGCTTTAACCGCAGCTGCATAGCACGAAGACTGAGCCTGCTGCTGGAGCCCAACATCGCTCAGTCGCAGGAATTTAAAATAAAATACGGCAATATTAGTCCATAGGATAATCTGAACAAGCCAATGGTCTTAAATGGAATGGAGCTGAATTATATTTTAGGTAGGAGCCGCACTTACCAAGGTGTAAATAACTGCGCAACAACACTCAGACACTTCTTTGGAATTCAATAATTTAAGTTGAGAGACGGGATTGATATTAGAGGCATAGTTAATTGTTTCGCTGCTATAAGATGCATCACTTAAGAGTCGCCCAATTTTAGAGTCCTGGCCCCATACTTTCAAAAAAAAGTTAAGAGATCGTAAGTTCATCAGCCCATCATTGACGGCCTTTCAAGCCAAATCCACCAATCATAGACAAGAAAATAGAGCGTAGGTACATACGTTCACTTGGCGAATTTTGAAAGTATGGCCCCTGATGCCTACTGATCTTACATTCTCTACATCTTACGAACTTAAATATCATACATGAGTCTCTTTATACGGACGAATAATTAGGTAATCTTAACTTAGCGTCTCCATCGACAGTCCCTTTGAAGTTAATTTTCTGTATCAAATATTGATAAACTGCTGCCAAGACTACATGCAAAACATCAACGACGGTTGTTGCCAGGATGTTTATAGTTTTAATCTGGCTTCCTTTTGAGGTAGTCCAGGGACCGGTGGTAATTTTCCCCATCAAAAACTCATCACTGTGATGATGAAGAACAAAAGCGCTCTTTTAATGCTTCCTTCAGAGCCTGCCTTTGGGTCAAAACAAAGTAAATTGGTAGGCCAGATTTTTTGTATCAAGGTCGTTAGAAATGAAACTCGATGAAGCCCAGGCACTTCTGGTCGCCGATAATGAAAACCAAACAAACCACGGGTAATCAATCATCTACTTTTTCCAGACCAATAGACCAATATTCCGTCTCCAAGACCAGGACCTGAAAGCAAACAATGTTTTGCTCGAACTTCTGGAGCCCGCGTGGGATTCTCTGAAGATCGCGTATAAATTATTCCGTTAAAATTTTTAAATTAATAAATGAAGCATTGCTTCATCATCCACCTGTGAAATTTAGTTTGAGTTAGTTTAGTTTTGTTTAGTTTTTTAGTATTTAGCAAAAATTTAATATGGATTGTTTCTTTTGAGATTATATTTGCCTAAGATGAGCCACGATGAACGCAGCTTATGAATAATAAAGAATATATAGAAGCAAATCAGCACACCTAATTAAGTCGCAGAGCAATTGCACGGCATGTACTTGGCATCCGTGCTCGTACCGCGGCTTGTGTTTAGACCCCGTACTCGTAGCGCGGCTTGTGTTTAGACCCCGTACTCGTAGCGCGGCTTGTGTTTAGACCCCGTGCTCGTAGCGCGGCTTGTGTTTAGACCCCGTGTTCGTAGCGCGGCTAATATTTAGACCCCGTGCTCGTAGCGCAGCTTGTTTTCAGCTTCAGTGCTCGTGAAAGACGACAGCAAACAAGTGTCCTCGAAGAGAGCCGCGTCGCAGGCTGTAGAGTTGATAAGGACTCGCAAATTAGACCTGGAATTTTCCTTGACATCGCGGGCCTTCACACTCCTGCCGCGGCGAACGAACATTTCTAAATATTTCAGTCATCCTTTAAGTTCCAACGCGGCCGTCGAAGCCGCGTCCGAAGTTAGGCAAGCATAGCAGCGCGCGACTGCATGGAAATTGCGTGTTGAAGCTCAATCGAGTCATTCTGATTTGGCGAAGTGGACCATCACAGCCATCGGGGGCGGCTCTTTCGTTGATTTGGTTCGTCTGTTGCTGGAAATGATTGGTACAAAACACGATATTGGGCCGTCATTATTGCCGTGGCGGCGCCCACGATATTTGGCCGTCATCATTGCCGAGGCGGCGCCCACGATATTTGACCGGTCAAGTCATCATTACCGTGGCGGCGCCCGCGATATTTGACCGTCATTATTACCGTGGCGGCACCCGCGATATTTGGCCGTCATTATTGCGGTGGCGGGCGCTGAGCAGCGCAGGCGTGGCGGGCGTTGATCAGGCCAGGCATGGCTCAAGCTTGAAATGATTGGGAGGCAAGCTTCTGTTGCGAAAAAAGTGTGTGATGCTCGCGCAAACACATTTACAGTTTTATTTTTCAAAGATTGACTGCTCTGTTGACCGCATAAACCTAATCTTTAAGGTTTAATGTTCTAATCATTTTAATGTGTCATGTTCTCGAACATGAGCAAACACGCATGTGGTTTTCTTTTTAAATATTGACTGCTCTGTTGATTGCATAAACCCAATTTTAAAGATGAATGTTTCAATCATATTAAAAATATACAACCACGATATTCTTCAAATTAATCATAGGTGACTCCAAAGCCCGATGAAATATGAACTGCTGCCATATAGAATCGAACATCTAAGAGCTGAAGTACATGGTAAGTCGGTGCGTATAGTAGGCTACCGAGTGCTGCTGGCGCGAGGTTGCAGCGTACAAGGCAGCAAAGGTAAGACGCTTCTTATGTGATTCTGCTGAGCCAGCAGGAGCCTGCAAGGCCGCTGACTGAAGGCTGCTCAGTGAGGCTGCTGAGCCAGCAGGAGCCTGCAAGGCTGCTGACTGAAGGCTGCTCAGTGAGGCTGCGGAGCCAGCAGGAGCCTGCAAGGCTGCTGACTGAGGCTGCTGAGCCAGCAGGAGCCTGCAAGGCTGCTGACTGGACACAATTACAAAATGTAGCTCCTCCATGACTTTTGCCGATGGTAATTTTGTGTAGTAACAGTGTAGGTTTTGAATACTGTCTAGTTATAGTTCCGACTATTGAGCAGTAGAAATTACCCCACTGGGAGCTCCAATATAGTTGCTGAAAGCAAGATCACAAAGGAGTAGTGGTTCTCCTCGATTGTAGCTGAGAGGCGGCAATGCATGCTAGTTTGGGTTGCCAGGATAAAGGAGTATTTATAATGGCTGAATCAGCAAAACGATTTCAATTATATTTATCTATGCGCATTACGTTGTGTTTCACAAATATAACTCTCCCGAAGCGCAACACCTGAAGGGACAGATCGAAGAGGCAGTCAACTCGCCATACTTCTTGGCAACAAAAAGCTCACAGACACTGGAAGATCACAAGATCACGGTAACGTAAGACGCGTCAGAAGTATGTTCAGTTTAAGGTAGGGTGGGAGCGCTAGCGTAGGAAGCGTCAGAAGTATATTCAGTTTAAGGTAGGGTGGGAGCGCTAGCGTAGGAAGCGTCAGAAGTATGTTCAGTTTAAGGTAGGGTGGGAGCGCTGACGCGTCAGAAGTATGTTCAGTTTAAGGTAGGGTGGGAGCGCGGCAGCGTAAGACGCGTCAGAAGTATGTTCAGTTTAAGGTAGGGTGGGAGCGTGGCAGCGTAAGACGCGTCAGAAGTATGTTCAGTTCAAGGTAGGGTGGGAGCGCGGCTTTGTCAAACAAAGAGGCTTTATCTCAGAGCAGCGAGTCGGTACCGGAGATTGCTTATACGAGCGCCGCAAGATTGAGGAACTCAAGGTTGGGGCCGAGGGATCGCCTCCTCCCCTTTCACAATACCAAAGCCCTCGTTTTGTTCATGTTTCGCTATCTTAATCCGCGACAAGGTAGAATCTCTAGATTTAGTTCTGGCGCTTTATGATGATTTTCATGCGCCTGTCAAATTTTCCAGATTTCGATTTGCAGGATTCGCAATCGCCACATTGCAGTCCTACTTCTGATGACGATCGCGTCAACAAACGAATGTCATATTAGCAGAGTCACAAACGAAAAAATCATAAATGCGTATGTGCATTTCACAATAACAATAGTAGGGATAAACCTGAAAAATAAATAAATTATAAAAGACATTCAGAGACTTCGACAATGTTCAAAGTTAAAACGATGTTTAAATGAGATTAATAAAAACATTACAAACAGCAGAGCACTTACAATGGTACAAGAAGTCATTCGTTGCTTACGATGGCGGTCGGAAACAGAAAGGTTTACTTCGGACACAAATTACATGCAGCCTCCCATGCAGAAAAACTGATTACTATACATTGTGCACATTGTTTAAGAGTTATTCGAAACGCAGCAAGTTCAAAGCACTGATTATACGATGTATAATGTCAAAAAAGTGATAATATTGACTAATTTTCACATTTGAAAACCCGACAGCAAAATTAAATGTAATCGTAGAAGAAAGAAAAACTAGTCCTGAATTCCAGACGTATTACTCTGGGGTAAACAAGGACCCCTCACCTGAGAGCCAGGGACCGTGAGAAAGCCCATGGTGTGAGCCTTTTGTAGCTTGCCTTTAACCACCTTGCACACAATCTTGATCTTGGCCCACTGACTGAGTTTAGAGCCACCACTTTTACTAGCCATGGTGGAAGAGGAGGAAGGTTAAGGTGGCGGCGGTGAGGGTAAGAGGGATGCAGTTATCAGGGTGCAGAAGTGAGGGCAAGTGAGGGCTCATCCATGGCGGTGCAGCGTGCGATCGCAAGTCCCGAGTACCAGGATTCTTGTGGGGATTTTTGAGGTAGAAGAAATAAAATGCTCTCTGGGGAAGGGCACGACAATGGGAACAGATAGTGAATGGAAGCGACCCAAGTTCTTAGAGTTCAGCTTGAAGGATTTAGTTCAAAGTGCATGTGATCAGCAGGAAGACCAACTCAGATGAAACCTACTGGAAATTAGCGCATTTTGAAAACTTTTATTAAATAAGTAGATCCACGTCGCACTTGAGGATCGCAAAGTTAATAATATTATTGGTCTCATCACAAAATCAATTACAATAATTAATGTTGATTTATGAGGCGAGATTTTACAAAATCGGCTCCAATATCCTGTCCAGGTAGATTTTTAGTCTCGTAATGTTCATCACGAGGTAGATGGAATTGTGCAACCATTCAGAGGTTCGCAAGCTCATGAAAAAAACCCCCTGTCTGCCAGGCGTATTTATTAGATCTTGATTTAGCATGAAAGACAACGCAAATTGAGTTACGTTATAGTTCGAGGCGATAATTAAACGCGCTCAGTGATGGCATCGCAAAGTGAGCGAAAAAAATCAATCGCGAATTGCTCACTCTTTATGTAAAACAAAACAGCTGAGGCTCGCTTCGATGTAAAGGTTGAACTATTCAGAACACAGGCCAGAATTTATTCCGGTAATTTTAATATGCATCTCATTGCGGATACGAGGGAGACTTTCATCTTTGATTCATTACAAGGTGTTGGACGGACTTTACGGTCAAAAATAAGGATGAAACGCGATTCCGCTGTTGAGGTGCCAGTTTTAGGACAGGGAAGGACTTCACCATATCAATGATTTGTTGCTTATTAATTATCTGTGAAACGAAGGAATGCCATTGTTATTTGTATGTTTTAGAAGTGCCAAGTTGTTAGAGTATCTTATCCAAGCGATAGTTCGAGCTTTAAAGAATGCGTGAGTGACTTAAATGAGGGCCCAACAAATCGTGCAGCAGAGAAAGAGAGCAGTAATAAGAGGAAGAACTCACACTGAGAAAACAAAGCGGGTCAATAGACAGAAAGATGTACCAGATGCCGGCTCGACGCAGAGCGCGTGTGATGCAGAGGAGGGCTCTTGGTTCTCTCAGTTGCTCACAGCGCTAAATTAACAACGAACGCTGGATGCTCGTTAACGTGCAAACTCATTAATAATGAGTGAAAACCCACCACACCAAATATCGTGTTCTTGTTTCTCACAGCATAATAAAATTTTCTCTCAATGTTCGTTCAGCTTTCGTGAAAATGGCCTCCAGTGAATTTCTGACAACAGAGACCCAGAATGTTCGTGCTTCATCTTTCAATGCAATTAATTTCTTAATGCATTCATAAGCGATTCACCTTCGTGTTGAATCAAAGTTGCCACTTTCTGCACAATTTCAGAGCTTGCTAGGTTTGGCACATTAAGTCACTGGTTTATATTTGTACATGGATATTCTGAACTTGTGAGATCCTCAGAATAACTTTTTAAAAACGAGATTATCATGAAACTTGCTACGTTGAATCAATAAAATAAAAATAAATTGACTGAACACATCTTACTGATAGGCAACTGATGAGGAAACCAACAACAAAATCTGGCTTCTGAATTTGAGCATAGAACCGCTGATAACTTGGTTACGTCGGAGCTCTCTTTGGGATTAGAAAGCAACAAGTGCCGCCCTCTTCTTCGTCCCACAAGCGCAGCAAAATTGATACTGAGGATTCATGAGCCGTGTCAGAGCAGACGAATTCTCTCTTCCAACTTTGCTTCTTCCTTACGCCAACTTTAAAGAAAAGTTTAGACAGATGAGACGCTCGCAGGCACGGCGTGGCACTCCCTCTAAACAACCCTCATGTTCCTTCAATTTGTGACTACGATTGTTATTCAAATAACATTTGCTGATGAAAAACTTCTCAGCCTTCCTCATAGCCACACTACCAGAACATGTTTTTCGCTGATGGAATTTATAGCGTAAATTGTTAAAACAAATAAATTTTCAGCGATACCTTATCTATTACACTTGATTGCACGAATAATAATAAAAATCACTGAACGTACGTCACTAACACAAGTCTTGTTCTCGTTCGATAATGAGAAGTTTTTTCACTGATGACCCTAATTGGATGGTCACAGAACCGCTCGCTTAGTTGCAGGAGCACACCTCGGAGAAAAAGTAAAAACAACGTCTTTTATGAAATAAAAAGATGTGGCAGCCAGACGAGTGGCTGTAGTGGTCACAGGAACACGGCTCGAGGGCCACCAAAACACATTCTTGGGGCGGGAGGAAATGGGTTTCTCTACGTTATACACACCGTAAAGTTGGACGGGGACGCAACACACGGAAACACGGGGACGGAGTGAGGCGGTTGTGGTCACGGCGGGACACGAGTTAAGAGCTCTGCCGTTTACTCTGCCATGCCACAACCAGGCTTATTATTATTATATAACACAGCTCAGTGAATGTTATTGTCATACATGAGGCGAGGAGCAGCAACTGTTACACTGATGACAGCCAAGGAGTTTATTGTGTCACAGTACAACTGCTGCAGATATCAAAAGAAATATAGTGAAATAGACCATCACTGTCCCGATCACTGTCCCGGATAACACAAATGGACATTGACACATTTCAGTTGCCATTACACTGTTTACATTAAAAGAGAGTACGATAAATTAAATTTTCGTTTAATTCACATTCCACGCGAAATCAACACATTCCACGCGAAATCGATCAAAATGAGATTTCCATCTCAAGTTTCTCTATGAACAAGAATATAAAATATTTTCCTTGCATAACAATTTATTCTTAATTAACAAGTACTTAACATTTTTTTCATATGGAATTGAACGAATGGAACGTGAATAGCTTCAGTTCATATTAACAGTGTTCTTTGAGCTTATTCATTGTTGATCACTAAACAGATCGTCTACACGGCGGTAACAAATGTCTTCATTTGTTGTTACCGGACACAGATTTCTTAACAAGATGATTCACTGAGAAACAATTAGAAGGAAGGCCACGAGTAGATAAGTTATACAAGAAGTTGGCACATAATTAGAAGCTACCTTGTAGCCATGTTATACACGAGAAGGTTTTGAGATGAACGGAAATGGTTCATGACCAAGGAATTACCATCATATGTAGCAGGCCACACAAGAGGCTAGACGAAGGGCTCCTACATAGCAAGTGATATTATATACGTGATCACGAGTGAACGCAATATCATTGATTGTATATGAGGATGCTATATAAGATATAGATGGTATGGCTATAGCGCTCCACTACAACGGAACAGATAAATGAAGCAAGTCTAGGAAGCAGCAACACAGCAGATCGACTAAAACTGAGGGATCAGACCTAAAGCTTCAGGTAGATTGAGATCACCGAGAGACCACGAGCGATGCCATCTTCCGTCCAGATTTCTTCTGCAACAAAATGCGTGCCAATTAACGGAGTTGGAAGATGCTGCTCTGAAGAATGCACCACTTAGCGGAAGTTCAGGAACAGCCACTGAGTCTGGAGGAAATTTTGGCACAAGTTAGCCAGCACTGCTGGGTAACGAGACGGTTCAAAATTGTTCGGAACTGACAGTTGCAAAGTTGAAAGGAGAATTTCTGTGCAAATTTATTAGAGGACATTAATTTTCAGTGACGTACCAGATATGGAGAAGAGGAAGCACTGGAGGAAACGATTCGACATGAGTCTTAAACTTAAACGTACTGCAATAACGGAATGTAGAGGCTGAGGATGGGAAATGTGGAGGGGGATCTTGCGAGTGACATTCGAAGAGGTCTCTGATAAAATTTTGTTGGGCAATATCTCCACATGAATTTCAATAATACTCGATGCAATCACCAACACTGTCAAAGTCCAAACCTGCTTCCTACAAGGCAGGATATATCTGAGGGCTTGCAGCCAGTGTCCAGAAAAGAATGTATGGCACGGACTCCAGGAAGGATGATATCTTCTGATGATGTCTTATATAGTCGGCAGTGGAGGATATATTAGTGTTGATACGTGGCGTAGCAGACACGCTACTCTCACGATAATCCTGCTAGTCACTAAGACTGCTTTCTTGTTACTCAATCGGAGCACCTAGCTTGCAACGCATCATCTTCTCACTCATTACTCTGTTGAATAGCTTTCGTATACAGCCTGCTGCGGATTTCTTTAGGTAGAACTAACTTTCTTATCTTTTATTATTGATACCAGTTCGTTGTCATAAAAGCACCTAGCCTGCAGCTCCGGAATTACTCGGGTGCTACTCAAATAAATGTTATAAGATTGTTCGATGATTGTCAGGGCTGTCTGCACGCATACAAATGGTGCTCGCCTGGGGATAAAAACAAGTATAAGACATGGATTATTCATTTTATAATAAGAGGAAATTCATTTGCTACATAAAATACTTCAGCAAAAAACATTATCTTAATGTATTAATTTTCGTGAAATCCTACGCACTTCGGTAGGTGAGTGCGGATATTAATTACAATATCATGAGAACATTATAATTACTATGATATACATATTGTATATTTATATGATGTGATATTGTATGATATGATATGATTAATTACAATATTCCTATGATATTGTAATTAATATACATAATAAAAGTATGTAAAAAATAATATCGCAATTGATGTTCGTGAGAGCAGTGCGAATTGCTCAGAATATCAGAGGAAAGGAATCAGGATTCAGAACCATGAAGAACGCTCGGAGCATCTGAGGGCCTGAAGCAATGCAGGGCTCATACTTTCAAAAAAAGTTAAGAGATCGTAAGTTCATCAGCCAATCATTGACGGCCTTTCAAGCAAAATCCACCAATTGTAGACAAGAAAATAGAGCGTAAGTACTCACGTCAACTTAGCGAGTTTTGAAAGTATGGCCCCAGGCCAATATACACAGCAGCACAGCACACACACGAGGGAGCTATAAAAGAACTGGAAGATGAAGCTAATAAACAAAATACAAAATTAAGCTGCCACAGGCAAGCAACATGAATAATGCATCTTCCGCTTTTTAGAATTTCTGAAGGAAATTTCAGGACGTGGTTTTGAATAAAAAAACGGGAGAGAGATTTGTTTCGACGAAGCCTTGTCAATCCTTCTTATAAATTTAGGCCAGTTGGTGTCAAACTCTGAGTTCTTCTCGGTAACTTTTGGATGCTGCTAAACATGTAAGTGGTAAAATAATATAAATAGAAGAAGAAAGTTCGAATTAAACACTTCTATCTATAAATGAAAATTAAACAAATATTATTAATAATTCGATATATTAGTTCGCAGCAGTTCAGTCAAGAATTATTAATGAATACTGAAGTTTGTAGCACATTATGGTAGTTTGGTTGCGCCCACATACAAGCTGTGGGCTTCAACTTCCATGACTGGCATATCTGCAGTCGAAATATACAATATATTAGTACAATTCAGATCTGTACGAGCGTACCGCGTGAGGAGGCTTGTGAAACGACGTACTTATTTTGTAACGAAGTACTTCAATGTCCTCTTTTTAGCGCATCTTCTCATTCATGGAAAAAAGACGCTAATGTGCTCGTCATGTCCGTCCGTCTGTCTGTCCGTCCGTCCGTGACCACGTTTTCGTCGACGAGAAAATGCGCTCTCTGTCACTCACTGCAGTGAGTACTGAGTTATATTTTTTTCAATTCTAGATGCCACCGTGCATTAACTTATCTCATAAATGATAATCAACATATTAAGTTTAAACAATATGCACTTATTGTATTGGGAATTGAGTTAAAATCAATTAAGGGCGGATTAATTTGGGATCAACTGTAACGAGTGCCATGAATTTGGGATTAACTGTAACGAGTGCCATGAATTTGGGATCAACTGTAANAGATTCATAACATTGCATTTCTTAAGGAGGATAGTCAACATTAAATGTAATGTTACGAATGTTACTTCAATTTTAATAACTGTAATTATAATTATGTAATAATTCAATGTACATAACATTACACATATATTATGTTATGAATCTGTTACTTAAATTCGAGTTTATAATTCGTTTGCTCTTTCATTCATCAAAGTATTCTAATTTGAAAGTCGCATTTCCAGAACACAGGTGTCTCGTAAAGACCTTCAGGAAGTGAATGTTCGAAGAACATTAAACTTTCAAAATATTTGCATTAGTTTCGTGAATTTTCAAGCATGAAAACACGTGTGGGACGTGAAAGTCAAACTAAAAAGCTACAAAATTTATGATGTCATTATAGCTGCTCCTAATCCAGCAGTTACGGCTTCCAACTAAACTGTTCGCTGGCGTCACAGTTAACAGGGCTAACAGGGAGCTTATTGGTTATTGCACCATCTTTTTACCGTGGAGGTACCACGCTGATGAGATCACGTACATGTTGTGCCAGCACGGACTTCATGTAACGAGCAGTGATCGACATGAGCTGAAGTAAATTGCGAAAGAATCATCTTCAGGCAAAATGGATGGCGCAACAGATGCTGTTATGGTTGTGGCGGAGAGAAGACACGATTTAAAATTTTGGGTAAAATCATCAAGGTGAAATAGTTCCTACTTACTATGGGAAATGACCGGCGTTAGGAAAACGTGTGCAAAGATGGCGCGTTCAATGGCCTAACTTTATATGCTAATTTAGAGAGTAGAAGAGTAGAAGATCCCTTGACAGAATTAGATGAGACATTGAAACAGAATAAATTTCATAGGCAATAGTTGTGCATAGGTGCAATATCCGTTTAAACTCAGTTGATTCTCGCGGCAGGGACTGCGGCACACGAGCTCAAGTCCTGCGGGACTCGTTGCTGGCCGCGGTCCAACTCACGATGGTCGGCGGTAGACGATGGGGCATGGGAGCCTCTATTCGAATTTTGGGAGCCTCTATTCGTTTGTCTCCACGCAGTCGTCAAAAAATGCAATGGCTTTAATAATAACAAATGCAAGCTATCAGACAGCGCATCACAACCGAGGTCGACTGGCATGTTGCCAATTCGGCTTTCATAGAAAAGCGTTGGCATCGATGTGAGCTTGGACCTGAATTAGTGGCGCTTTATGGAAACAAAGGTCAAGTGATGGATTTAGAAGTTAAACTGTCTCTTTCGTCAATTATCAAATTTGTTAATTCATTAGTTAGGAACTCTGGGGTTGTCAAGTGTTTTCATGCTGGAAAATTCACGAACCCAATGCATATATTTTGAACGCTCAACGTGTCTTCGAACATTTACTTTCTTAAGGTCTTTACTGGAGACTATCCTTCTGAAAATGCGACTATCAAACCAGAATACTTTGATGAATGCAAAAGCAAATGAATTACAATCTCAAATTGAAGTAACAGATTCATAACATTGCATTTCTTAAGGAGGATAGTCAACATTAAATGTAATGTTACGAATGTTACTTCAATTTTAATAACTGTAATTATAATTATGTAATAATTCAATGTACATAACATTACACATATATTATGTTATGAATCTGTTACTTAAATTCGAGTTTATAATTCGTTTGCTCTTTCATTCATCAAAGTATTCTAATTTGAAAGTCGCATTTCCAGAACACAGGTGTCTCGTAAAGACCTTCAGGAAGTGAATGTTCGAAGAACGTTAAACTTTCAAAATATTTGCATTAGTTTCGTGAATTTTCAAGCATGAAAACACGTGTGGGACGTGAAAGTCTATCTCCTATCATCTCCAACACGTGGCCCAGCACCTGTTGCTCGTGCTATCTCCTATCATCTCCAACACGTGGCCCAGCACCTGTTGCTCGTGCTAACTTCTTCCATCTCCTGCACGCTCAGCACCTGTTGCTCGTGTCACCTCATGCAAGCGAAGATTGAAGCATAACGACTCTCTTCACAGGACAATCACTGCCACGGCTTGTATTGGTAAGGACGGCGCATCCGACCAACCACCTTTGAGCTGCATTGTGCTAGGGTTACCTGCTCCTCGTTTACGGGCGTTGCAGTCACTATATATCTATCGTCCTGGATCGGTTGCCGGGGCGCGTGATTTTTTCGTCAAATTTAGCGATGTATTTACCAGACTTGTGACTCTCCCCGATCATGTCCTTATCACCGGCGATATAAACGTTCGACTAGATCGCGTCGACTACCCATCGGCTGGTCAGCCGAGCGACCTTCTGGCCACCTATGGCATGGTTTGTCATGTGACCTTGCCGACGCACGACATGGACGGATTGCTGAACGTTGTCATCGTTTGTGCTGACCTTCAAAGTATGCCTGTCGACATCATCCAGGTGGCAATATCTGACCGTCGACTGCTTCTGTGAACGGTGCATATGTGCGTCCGGTGCCAGCGTACAAAACCGTTACCTGTCGTAAGTGGCGCTGTTTCGACGGAGATGTCTTTTGCGAAAAACTGCAGACGTCCCGTCTATGTCGGCCTGACTCATGGTCGGCACTATCAGTCAATGCCATAGTGCAACTCTTCTATACCGAGCTGACTTGTGCTCTCGATGATCTCATTCTTGCACGCACAGTTCGGGTACCCCAACGAGTCTCCGACCCAGAGTTCGACCATGAATGTCTGGTCTTGAAGCGGGGTGTTCGACTGCTCCAGAGGGCTCTCAATCGGGCGAACTGACGCGGCAACCATGCAGCTGCTGTGGCCTCCACCTGGCGAGATGCGCGGCACAGTGATGTCGACCTTCTTCGATCTAAAGGAGGTCATTGTGGCGAATGCCACGGCCCCCTCCATCGCTGTGGCGTTCGCTGGATAAACTAATGGGAAGAGGTCATACAGCTGCTTCGGGAGACGTAAGCCTAGAGGAATTCTACGCGCTTTTTGAAAAGAAAATTTCTGCTGTGAGATTGTCGTCAGCCGATGTTTTGTCGGCAACATTTGTGCAGTGCCCGATCGACTGCGCTCTAAGAATTAACTTGCGTCACAGCTGACGATGTTGTAGTTGGAGTGCAGACGCAGCCTATAACGATAGCGCAGCCTAACAAGCACGATCCGCTGCCGACGTCGTTACTTAAGGGTAAGTTCGTAACCCTAGTATCTTTTCTGGCCGAAAATTTCGAGGGGCTTACATTACCCTCTATTGAAAAAATTAGACATTGACGCTTCTGATCCCAAATCATATCGACCCGTCTCCAACCTGTCCATTTTGTTAAATCTCTTGGAGTGCGTTGTGGCCCGAAAGCTGAAAAACCATATTCAGCAATCCGGTCTCATATCTCGCCTCTATTCTGCATACCGTCATCTCCAGTCGACGGAAACCGCTGTGCTGAAGGTGCTTTTAGACATTCTGCGAGCTACATAGCGGCACTAGCTTTACTCGGCGTTTCGGCCGCACCTGACTTGGTCGACCACGCCAACCTTCTAGCGTCGACTTAATGTATCATTCGGATTGCGCGGCACAGTGCTGCTGTGGTTCGAGCCCTATCTCAGCAATAGATTCCAATGCGTTCGTCGCGGGAACTCTTCTTCGACGCCATCGTTGGTCATTCACGGCATACCACAGCGATCAGTTCTCGGCCCGATGCTCTTCAAGTTATATACTGTCGACGTATTTTACATAATTGATTCACATAGTTTGAATGCGCATATGTTCTCCGACGACACCCAATTTTTTAGCTACTGTGCACCGGTTGATGCTGCAGCGTTGCAGGACCGGATGTCTGTCTGCTGACGCCGTGTCAAACTGGATGCACTCCAACTAGCAGCGCACGCAGTTCAAGGTCGCTGTCCTGACGTTCTGATGCCTCCACGGTCTGGCGCCTCTTTTTCTCACGAAATGTCTGCAGCGCGTGTCGAAAGACGATTGCATTCGTCATCAACCGTGGACCTCGTCGTTCCATCTACACGTCTATCTACCGTCGGCGACTAAGCGTTCCCGGTCGCCGCCGCCAGAATCTGCATTTAATAGTCTGCCCGCTTCCGTAACATCGGCTCCTTCGTTGCAGGTGTTTCGTCGACGCCTAAAGACGGAAGTATTTCGTAGAGCCTATAAATCAAGTGCTTAGTAATTTTTATCAGTTTTCATCCTTTCTCGTGTCAATTCATTTTTCGCTTGCCATTGAACTCATGTGTAACGTGTTCTCGAAGTTCGGTTGACTCAGACGTCACGATAACTGTTTCGTAGAATAATAATAATGATAATTTGTAAAATTATCTTAACCTTGGTGATATTTGATAAATACCAAGAAACCCAATCGATATAATTAGAAATTATCGACGACATTAGTGGAAGACGTACATAGGAGCGCTATCAAACTATACATATCACACGCGTGACTTCATCATAAAACGTGCATCGCTCCATCATCCCACATATTCGTACGGTGCAACCCTAGAACGCGTCAACAACTCCTACAGTTACAATCAAACTGCACTAGATCAACATCTTGGGCACGGAACACGAACACCACCTAAAAATATGTTTTCTTCTTTCAAACGCACAAATATTCTGCATGAATAGCTTATTTTGGAGGTTAACACGTTAAGTGCGGCACGACCCACAACGGTTACCAGATGGCCGAAAAACGGCCAAGTCCACGGAATCGGCCTAAAAACGGCCAAGTCCACGGAATAAAAAAAGGCCTATTATTCATATATTTACTAGTAAATTCGTAGGTTCCGGTGTTTAATTTAAATTTTCATTCTTTTCATACATTCTAACATTTAATTTAAAATTTAATAAGCGCGCCATCATACATTTTTTCCGGCCAATGCAGTTTAAAAAATACTAAATAGCTGAATTTGTCCAGAAAAAAAGACCCTGCAACACAACTGTGGGTCGTGGTTTACGTTACCATATTGTTTGTCAAGCTTGGGGCACTTAACGTGTTAATGCTATTAATACGTGGGCTTGTGTCGGGCCGTATGAAGAGTAAGACGTTCATGTAAGAAGCAGAATAGGTTAAAGTGCGACGTCATCACTATATACTGACATGTGCTGAGCAGACTTTAAGGAATACATCGAAGGCGAGCGTTTGCCGATAATTAGACGCGACTGCAAAGCAATATTGGACGTCAGAGCTCGCTATTGCGATCGCAATGCTAGAGCACGTACAGCGGCAACCTGCACTCGTGCACCTCGTACAGGTCGTCCCGAGGGATGAGTCTAATAAATAATAACAATTATTATCTACTGAAATAATAATAGTAATAATTATCTCTACTGAAACTATAATGTTACGAAAATGGAAGGTTATACAGGTTATTCAATTGCAGAAAATGGGTCTTTCCCTTTTTAGCGCATTTTCGCATTTATGGAAAAATGCCCTATTGTGCTCGTCATGTCCGTCCGTCTGTGACTTCACGTTTTCGTCGACGAGAAAATGCGCTCTCTGTCACTCACTGCAGTGAGTACTGATTTGTATTTTTTATTCTAACTTACAGCAAAGAATGAAGGGCAATAAAGTGGATAAATAAAATAATTTAGATAATATCGGGAAAACTTGCCACAAAGGATAAAAAAACGGTACAAGAAGCTTCAAGATCAGTTTAAAAGCATTTCATCTTTAACGCATGTTGCTTAGCAATTGTTAGGCAAATATTCCCCATTTAATGACAGGAGGATTTATACAAAATTACGAAGCATCCCACACGTGGTTCAGCACCTGTTGCTCGTGCTATCTCCTACCCAGTCGAAATTCGAATTCCATTCTTATAGATCACCCGGCCCGGGCCCCATCGACTCGGCTTGGAGATGAATCAAGTGCAAATCGCCATGCACCTACCATATATTCGGCTGGTAATTAGGAGCTTATTGCGGTTATCGATTGCACGATGGGCCATATCTGCGTAATATAATCAAAAAGAGCAGCTGGTCAGGCTGTCTCATGACAGACGCTGGTATTTGAGCGAACAATGACCATCTCCCGCTCATAGAATACAGGTATAGTACGTATATACAGGTATACGTTTGTTAAGGCATACGATAGAAGGAAATGAGAATTGACTTTATCATTTTTTTGAGCCTACGTAGTAGTTAGATAGTAATTCATTATTTATAGAACAAATATATCTCAGTTTCATTTTGTTATATTTACAGAATTTATATATCTACAGAATTTATGAGATATAAATATAAATTTATTTTAAATTTATATTTATATCTATATCTTGTATATATTATATATCTTATATACCTAGCTATATTTATATATCAGATTTTTAGATATAAATATAAATTTATGTAGATATATATTTATATTTATATATATAGAATTTATTTTGTACGTGGAAGTAAAAAATTAGTAAAACTTCAGATTAAGTGCATCCAAAAAAGGGTGTTTTTTTTAATTATATGTTTTTTGGGGTGTAGATTAGGAATCTGAAATCCGTTTTTGGCGGTCGGCATCAGAAAACCGATTACCCCCCCCCCCC